>NC_083242.1:34895656-35146368 GCF_032191835.1 Heteronotia binoei | reverse complement strand
CCAGCAGGTGTTACTGGGGGGCAGCAGAAGCTCCACTCCAGCAGTTGTTACTGGGGGGCAGCAGAAGCTCCACTCCAGCAGGTGTTACTGGGGGGCAGCAGAAGCTCCAGTCCAGCAGGTGTTACTGGGGGGCAGCAGAAGCTCCAGTCCAGCAGGTGTTACTGGGGGGGCAGCAGAAGCTCCAGTCCAGCAGGTGTTACTGGGGGGCAGCAGAAGCTCCAGTCCAGCAGGTGTTACTGGGGGGCAGCAGAAGCTCCACTCCAGCAGTTGTTACTGGGGGGCAGCAGAAGCTCCACTCCAGCAGGTGTTACTGGGGGGCAGCAGAAGCTCCACTCCAGCAGGTGTTACTGGGGGGCAGCAGAAGCTCCACTCCAGCAGGTGTTACTGGGGGGCAGCAGAAGCTCCACTCCAGCAGTTGTTACTGGGGGGCAGCAGAAGCTCCACTCCAGCAGGTGTTACTGGGGGGCAGCAGAAGCTCCACTCCAGCAGGTGTTACTGGGGGGCAGCAGAAGCTCCACTCCAGCAGGGGTTACTGGGGGGCAGCAGAAGCTCCACTCCAGCAGTTGTTACTGGGGGGCAGCAGAAGCTCCACTCCAGCAGGTGTTACTGGGGGGCAGCAGAAGCTCCACTCCAGCAGGTGTTACTGGGGGGCAGCAGAAGCTCCACTCCAGCAGTTGTTACTGGGGGGCAGCAGAAGCTCCACTCCAGCAGGTGTTACTGGGGGGCAGCAGAAGCTCCACTCCAGCAGTTGTTACTGGGGGGCAGCAGAAGCTCCACTCCAGCAGGTGTTACTGGGGGGCAGCAGAAGCTCCACTCCAGCAGGTGTTACTGGGGGGCAGCAGAAGCTCCACTCCAGCAGGTGTTACTGGGGGGCAGCAGAAGCTCCACTCCAGCAGGTGTTACTGGGGGGGCAGCAGAAGCTCCAGTCCAGCAGGTGTTACTGGGGGGCAGCAGAAGCTCCAGTCCAGCAGGTGTTACTGGGGGGCAGCAGAAGCTCCACTCCAGCAGTTGTTACTGGGGGGCAGCAGAAGCTCCACTCCAGCAGGTGTGTGACACAGTGTTGGACTGAATGGGCCATTGGCCTGATCCCACAGGGCTTCTCTTATTTTCTTCCCTCCAAGTGGGGCCTGGAGATATCCCAGAATTTCAGCTGATCTTCAAATGACAGGGTTTGGTTTCATTGCAAAAAATGACTGCTTTAGAGGGGGGGGGGCGCTCGATGGCGTTGTAGCTAGGGTTGCCAACCTCCAGGTAGTGGCTGGAGATCTCCCCACTATTGCAACTGGTCTCTGTGTGACAGAGATTGGAAGCTGGGCAGGGTGAGCCAAGGGGAGGAATTGGATGGGAGACCACCAAGGAAGTCTGCGGTTGCTATGTAGAGGCCGGCAATGAGAAACCACTTCTGAATGTCTCTTGCCCTGACTGACCCAATCTCATCAGCTCTTGGGAGCGAAGCAGGGCTGTCCCTGGATAGTGCTTGGATGGGAGACCACCAAGGAATCTGGAGGTGCTTTGCAGACTATCTGTGTGTCTCTTGCTCTGACGACACCCCCATGAGGTGGGTGGACCTTGTCACTTGTCACTTGATGGCACACTCTTCGACCTGACCCGGATAGCCCGGGCTAGCCCGATCTTGTCAGATCTCAGAAGCTAACCAGGGCCGGCCGTGGTTAGCCCTTGGATGGGAGAAGTCCAGGGTTGCTACCCAAAGGCAGGTGATGGCAAGCCCCCATGCCATAACCAGAAGCCCAGCTCCTCAGCTAGAGTGAAAGTCCAAAAAGTAAC
The DNA here is from genome assembly GCF_032191835.1 of Heteronotia binoei. Lineage (NCBI taxonomy): Eukaryota > Metazoa > Chordata > Lepidosauria > Squamata > Gekkonidae > Heteronotia > Heteronotia binoei. Next base: position 35,144,583 of record NC_083242.1, on the reverse strand, counting down.
TGCTGGAGGGGACTCATGGGTTCCCTCTTGCCAGCCGAGATTGCAGCGGCTCCTAAGAAAGCCTTATGCCCAATTTATCCCCGCAGAGGAACCAAAAGAACAGACGCAATCCCTAATCCCAATTAAACCTGTTTACCCCCAGCACTGCTTCCCTTCTCCACTTGCTCTAAGGATCTCAACCAGAGACACACCTGTCAACTGAAGCGGCAAAGGGAGGCTGTAAAAGCGGGACACCACCCACGGATTCAGACAGGAGTGGCCAAACTGTGGCTCTTTCACACATATTGTGTGGTCCTCAAAGCCCCCACCACGCGCCGGCTGGCTTGGAGAATGCATTTCTCTCTTTAAATCACTTCTCCAAGCCAAGTCAGCCAGCGGTTTGGAGAATGCATTTAAAGTTGCTTTCTTTCCACCTTTCCCTCCCCATCTTCCTTCCTTCTGTCCTGTCCTGCAGCTCTCAGACATCTCCCATTCATGTCTTGTGGCTCTCAAACATCTGTAGTTCATTCTATGTGGCTCTTACATTTAAGCAAGTTTGGCCCACACCGGATTAAAACAATCTTTTTTGCTGGCAAAGGAGAGGTGTGCTGTCCACCCAGGCTCCCCTCCCCTTGAGCAACCGGGGAGACTTCTGCCTAGTTTGCCAAAATTGCAGGCTCTTTCCCCTGTTGTGTCCTTTGCACAATAAAAATACAACAGGGAGATTTTTTCCAAACAGAGTGGGACTTGGTGGCGGCTGCAAGCATAGCCAGCTTCAAGAGGGGTTTGGATAAAAATATGGATTAGAGGTCCATTGGTGGCGATTAGCCACAGCATATTATTGGAACCTGGGGCAGTGATGATCTGTATTCTTGGTGCTTGGTGGGGGGGGGGGGGGGGGAGGCAAAGTGGAAGGGCTTCTAGCCCCACTTGTGAACCTCCGTTTGTTTTTTGGTCACTGTCTGACACAGACTGTTGGACTGAATGGGCCATTGGCCTGTTCCAACATGGCTTCTCTTATGCTCACATGTCAGCAGGCCTAACGTTAGCTGCAGCAGCTTTAGAATCAAAATGATGTTAGTTTTGCTCCAAACAGACAGATCAGCTTCCATAGTGCAAAACGCAGACGTATGCCTGTCCTACAGTAACACCAACCCTGTGAGGTAGGCTAGACTGAGACAAAGAGAAAAGAATTTGAACCCTGCTCCCTCAGAGCCTTGTGGGATGCTAACTTCAGCTTTTCTGACTCCCTTAGTTATCCTTAAGCACTTTAACACAGGTCTGCAGTGGTGTAAAAATGCTCAGTTCTGCACACGCCCCCCTCCGAAGCAATATGGAGTGAGTGGAGAGCCCTCAGGAACTAATTAGGAAGAATCAACCTAATTCAATGGGGAGAGGGGGTAATAGGAGGGTGGCCTCTTTAAAAACAAAATGGCTGTTCTGGAGTTCCCTTCCATGATGTGACAGTTGCTGGGATGGTTGTTATGGTGATGGCAGTTGCTGCAGTTAACTGTTCTCTGGGCCCAGAAGGGCAGCAGGAGCTCACAAGGGAGACCTTTTAGTAGTGGTCTTTACTTTCATAAGTAAGATAGAAACATTTCCATGCCCGAGAGAGGCACCCTATTGGCAGCGAGAAAGAAACATCAGTGGGTCTTCCAGATGTGTGGACATTACTTATGCCAACGGGGGAATTTTGCTTGAGCGTCATTTTTTTTCCTTTCCCTGCCTGGGCTGTGAGACTGCAGGAGACCTTCATTTGGCCCAATTTTGGCAGCGGCAACGGACAAAGAGAAGACGATAAATGGAAAAAGAGAGGAAAAGGCAGTGGCCACAAACCTGGTGTTATTGGGGGGCAGAAGAGGCTCCAGTCCAGCAGGTGTTATGGGTGGGCCTCTTGGGTGGTAGCTGAGGCCGGAGTCCACCAGGTGTTATTGGTGGGCAGAAAGGACATGGCCTCTTGGGTGGTAAAGGAGGCTGGAGTCCACCAGATGTTATTGGTGAGCCTCTTGGGTGGTAACTGAGGCTGGAGTCCACCAGATGTTATTGGTGAGCCTCTTGGGTGGTAACTGAGGCTGGAGTCCACCAGATGTTATTGGTGGGCCTCTTGGGTGGTAACTGGGACTGGAGTCCACCAGATGTTATTGGTGGGACTCTTGGGTGGTAACTGAGGCTGGAGTCCACCAGATGTTATTGGTGGGCCTCTTGTGTGGTAACTGAGGCTGGAGTCCACCAGATGTTATTAGTGGGCCTCTTGGGTGGTAACTGGGACTGGAGTCCACCAGATGTTATTGGTGGGACTCTTGGGTGGTAATTGAGGCTGAAGTCCACCAGATGTTATTGGTGGGACTCTTGGAAGGTAACTGAGGCTGGAGTCCACCAGATGTTATTGGTGAGCCTCTTGGGTGGTAACTGAGGCTGGAGTCCACCAGATGTTATTGGTGGGCCTCTTGGGTGGTAACTGAGGCTGGAGTCCACCAGATGTTATTGGTGGGACTCTTGGGTGGTAACTGAGGCTGGAGTCCACCAGATGTTATTGGTGGGCCTCTTGGGTGGTAACTGAGGCTGAAGTCCACCAGATGTTATTGGTGGGACTCTTGGGTGGTAACTGAGGCTGGAGTCCACCAGGTGTTATTGGGGGGCAGCAGAGGCTCTTTTTGGGTGTCAGAAGAGGCTCCAGTTCAGCAGGTGTTCTTTGGTGGCAGCAGAGGCTCCAGTCCAGCTGGTGTTACTGGGGGACAGTAGAAGCTCCAGTCCAGCAGGTGCTATTGGGGGGCAGCAGAGGGGCTCCTGGAGGAGCGAAGGCCTGGAGCGAAGGCAGTTCAAGCTGCTATCCCACAGGGCCCCGAGGAAACCTGGCCCAGTTGAGCAACCGGGGAGACTTCTGGCTAGTTTGCCAAAATTGCAGGCTCTTTCCCCTGTTGTGTCCTTTGCACAATAAAAACACAACAGGGAGATTCTTTCCAAACAGAGTGGGACTTGGTGGCGGCTGCAAGCATAGCCAGCTTCAAGAGGGGTTTGGATAAAAATATGGAACAAAGGTCCATCAGTGGCGATTAGCCACAGCATATTATTGGAACTGTCTGGGGCAGTGATGCTCTGTATTCTTGGTGCTTGGGGGGGGGGAGAAGTGGAAGGGCTTCTAGCCCCACTTGTGAACCTCTGTTTGTTCACCATGCCTCTGAGGAGGAGGGGGGCCACGGAGCACAGCTGCATTGCAGTTCCGGGGAGGGAGGGAAGGTGGGGTGGCCACGGAGTGGGGGGCAGGGGAGCACGCGTGCCCACAGAGAGGGCTCCGAGAGCCACCTCTGGCGCCCGTGCCATAGGTTCGCCACCCCTGTGCTAATATATATTGCAAACAGATTGGCTCGTATTTTCATTGCTAGAATGACCCAAAATCCAACCTTTTTGGTTGAAGGTCATTGAGCGTATAGAAATTATGAAAGGACAAAAATTACCTCAGTTGTAGATTATTTCACTCTCTCACTCGAACTCTCTCAGTTTCAATCTCTCTGAATTCCACTTTCTCGAACTCTCTCAATTTCACTCTCTCGAACTCTCTCAATTTCACTCTCAATTTCACTGTCTTGAACTCTCTCAATTGCTACTGACTAGTAGGGCTCTCAGATCAAGAGTGAGGCAGAGGTCTCGAACTCTCTCAATTTCACTCTCTCGAACTCTCTCAATTTCTCTCTCTCGAACTCTCTCAATTGCTACTGACTAGTAGGGCTCTCAAATCAAGAGTGAGGCAGAGGTCTCGAACTCTCTCAATTTCACTCTCTCGAACTCTCTCAATTTCACTTTCTCGAACTCTCTCAATTGCTACTGACTAGTAGGGCTCTCAAATCAAGAGTGAGGCAGAGGTCTCGAACTCTCTCAATTTCACTCTCTCGAACTCTCTCAATTTCACTTTCTCGAACTCTCTCAATTGCTACTGACTAGTAGGGCTCTCAGATCAAGAGTGAGGCAGAGGTCTCAAACTCTCTCAATTTCACTCTCTCGAACTCTCTCAATTTCACTCTCGAACTCTCTCAATTTCACTCTCTCTCAATTTCACTCTCTCAATTTCACGGGGCTCCGAGGAAACCTGACCCAGTTGATCCTGGGGTCCTGCAGCTTCTGGGAAATCCCCAATCTCTGCTGGGCCCAGTTGGGAAGGAGGAAGGGGAGGGGACATCAGCGCAAGGGAAGCAGTCAAATTCTGAAGGCCTTTGGTTGCCTCCTGAGCTGTGTTGTGGAGGGGCCTGAGCCTCTTAGGTTGGGCTGGACCAGGGCTGGACTCTGGCCTCTGGGGAGCAGCAGCAGAAGGCCCTCCCCATTGTGCGGGCAGTCCGCCGTAGGGCTCTTCCTGCCCGCACAATGGGGAGATACCACCTGCCACTGCTCTGCTCCGCTGCCTCCTCCAGCGAGCTGATGGAACGTTGGGACCGGTAGTCCTCCTCCTCTTCTTCCTCTTTGTGGAGGGGCCTGAGCCTCTTAAGGAGGGCTGGACTCTGAAGAGGGCTGGACTCTGAAGGCCTCTGAAGAGCAGCAGCAGAAGGCCCTCCCCATTCTGTGGGCAGTCCGCCGTAGGGCTCTTCCTGCCCGCAGAATGGGGAGATACCACCTCCTGCCTCTGCTCTGCTGAACTGCCTCCTCCTGCCCTTCTTCCTCGCTGGATGAGGAGTTTTCAAATATGGAGCCATACGATAGGCTCCTGATCCTCCTCATCCAGCGAGCTGCTGGAATCTGTTTTGGAAGGCCGGTTCTGCAGGGAGGTCAGCAGGACCCGGAACTCTGCTTCTGCAACCCCCCCCCCCCCAACGAGCAGCTCTGGACACTCCACTTCCAGGCAGGAAATAAAGTCCTCCAGCCATTCCTGGAAGGCCCCAACCGTTTGAATCTCCACCCCAGCTGCCTCCATATAAAGTTGCAGCCAGGGTGGGATGGTCAGATTGGACAATGGCTGCTCCGATGGTCCATCCTCCTTCAATGGTCCATCCTCCTTCAATGGTCCATCCTCCTCCAATGGTCCAGCCTCCTTCAATGGTCCGTCCTCCTTCAATGGTCCGTCCTCCTTCAATGGTCCATCCTCCTTCAATGGTCCGTCCTCCTTCAATGGTCCGTCCTCCTTCAATGGTCCGTCCTCCTCCAATGGTCCGTCCTCCTCCAATGGTCCGTCCTCCTCCAATGGTCCGTCCTCCTCCAATGGTCCGTCCTCCTTCAATGGTCCGTCCTCCTTCAATGGTCCGTCCTCCTTCAATGGTCCGTCCTGCTCCAATGTTCCGCCCTCGTTAGAGGAGTCCTCCTCTTCCGTCTGCCTATGAAAAGCAAGTAATTTATAGACAATGTTCTTTAAGGAAAAAAATATATATATATTTAAAAATCTCTAAATATCCTGTATTTCACTGCACCATAATGCAAGAGTTTGTGACACGACCGCTTACAGAGCTGTCAACCAAATTACTGCTGAGATCTTTTTTCCAGATTCTCTGCCATGGAGGCATTTGACAATTTGAAATGTTCTCTGGACAGTGTTTTGGAGGGTTCTTCCTGCCCGTGAATACCACCTCCTGACCCTGCTATTTGCCACCTCTGCCTCTTGCTGCCCTTCTGGCTCGCTGGATGATATAATAGGCTCCATAATAGGCCGGATGATATAATAGGCTCCTCATTGAAACCTCCTCATCCAGCGAGCTGCTGGAATCTTGAGATGGGCCGTCCTCCTCCTCCTCCAGATCTCCTCCTCCTCCAGATCTTCAGATGGGCCGTCCTCCTCCTCCTCCAGATCTCCTCCTCCTCCAGATCTTCAGATGGGCCGTTCTCTTCCTCCTCCAGATCTTCAGATGGGCCGTCCTCCTCCTCCTCCAGTCCACCCTCCTCTGCTGGAATCTTGAGATGGGCCGTCCTCCTCCTCCTCCAGATCTCCTCCTCCTCCAGATCTTCAGATGGGCCGTCCTCCTCCTCCTCCAGATCTCCTCCTCCTCCAGATCTTCAGATGGGCCGTACTCCTCCTCCAGATCTTCAGATGGGCCGTTCTCTTCCTCCTCCAGATCTTCAGATGGGCCGTACTCCTCCTCCAGATCTTCAGATGGGCCGTTCTCTTCCTCCTCCAGATCTTCAGATGGGCCGTCCTCCTCCTCCTCCAGATCTTCAGATGGGCCGTCCTCCTCCTCCTCCTCCAGTCCACCCTCCTCTGATGTTCCGTCCTCTGATGTTCCATCCTCCTCTTCCGTCTGCCTATGAAAAGCAAGTAATTTATAGGCAACGTTCTTTAAGTAATATATATATTTTACAAAAAAGGTCTTGGACATGCAGGTCTTGGACAATTTGAAATGAGTTACCAGACACACTGGGAATGATGATTGTCGGCAGGGTTGCCAATTCAAGAAATATCTTGGGGGTGGAACCAGGAGACTTTGGGGTTGAAGACAGGACCAAACTTGAGACTAGCACAATCGAACTCCAAAGGGAGTTCTGGCCATCACATTTAAAGGGATCGCACACCTTTTAAATGCCTTCCCTCCATTGGAAGTAATGAAGGATAGGGGCACCTTTTTTGGGGGCTCATAGAATTGGACCCTTTGGTCCAAGCCTTTTTGAAACTTGGACAGTGTATTGAGAAGAGGTGCTGGTTACAATTAGAAAAATTTGCTGCCTCTGCCTCAAAAAACAGCCTCTCCCCAGAGCCCCAGATACACACAGATCAATTCTTCATTATCCCCTAGGGGAATAGGTCTCCATAGGGAATACTAGAGTGCCCAGCAGACATTTCCCTGCCCTCCCTTGCTTTTTGATGAACTTGAAGCAGGGGGAGGGCCTCCAAACTGGGGATTCCCTGCCCCCACCTGGGGATTGGCAACCCTAATTGTCTGTGATTAATGAAGGCATGGTGAACATATGAAGCTGCCTTCTACTGAATCAGACCCTCAATCTATCAGTCTTGTCTACTCAGACTGGCAGCAGCTCTCCAGGGTCTCAAGTTGAGGTTTTCCACACCCAGACCCTTTTTAATTGGAGATGCTGGGGATTGAACCTGGGACCTTCTGCTTACCAAGCAGATGCTCTACCACTGAGCCACCATCCCTCCCCTTAGACATACGAACATATGAGGCTGCCTTAAACCCCTGGTCCATCAATGTCAGTCTTGTCTACTCAGACTGGCTCTCCAGGGTCTCCAGCTGAGGTTTTCCATGCCTACTTGCCTGGACCCTTTTTAGTTGGAGATGCCGGGGATTGAACCTGGGACCTTCTGCTTTCCAAGATGCTCTACCACTGAGCCACTGTCCCTCCCTCGGAAAATTTTTTCCCTTTTTCCCTTGCCTTTTTAATTTTTTTTTTTTAATTTTAATTGTATTGATGTTTTATTGATTTTATTGATTTATTGTTTTTAACTGTGTAAATGAATGGTGTGAGCCCCCCTGAGTCCTCTTGCGGAGAGGGCGGGATAGAAATTTAATGTCATAAATAATAATAAATTTTATTTTTCTGTATCCCTTTGGTTTTTCTCAGGACAAGTACATAGAATATTTTTCAAAAGAAAACATATCCATGGTTTGCTAATACTTACCAGACAACCTCCACACCGGCGTGGACTGTCGCCATCTCTGTCTCCCTGGTCTTCAAAATCAAAACAGGCAACGGTTAGAAGGTGAATGATGGTCTAATGAACCCTTTAGGCCTTTGGCTGCCCCCCTCCCCGCTCCCAGCCAAAGAGCAACGGAAACGTCACTTTTCAAATGAACCGCTGTTTCCAAGCCAGCTGAGAATCAGTGATCCCCGGGCAGCAGCAGGAAACCTCCCCAGCCTCAGAGAGGGCTGCCACGTCCAATTCAAGAAATCTCTGGGAACTCTGGGGGTGGAGCCGGGAGCAGGGGTGTGCCAAGCACAGTGGAACTCCAAAGGGAGTTCTGGCCGTCACAGTGAAATGGACCGTGCACCTTGCAAATGCCTTCCCTCCATTTGGAATAATAAAGGATAGGGGTGCAACCTTCTTTGGGGCTCATAACGTTGGACCCCCCCGGTCCAATCTTTTTGAAACTTGGAGGGTGTTGTGAGGAGAGGCATTGGATCCTAAGCTGCAAAGTTGGTGCCTCTAAGTCAAAAGACACCCCCCTCCCAGCCCTTGGAAGTTTTATCTGGGAGAACCGGGTTTGATTCCCCGCTCCTCCACTTGCACCTGCTGGAATGGCCTTGGGTCAGCCATAGCTCTGGCAGAGGTTGTCCTTGAAAGGGCAGCTGCTATGAGAGCCCTCTCACAGGGTGTCTGTTGTGGGGGGGGGAGAAGATATAGGAGATTGTAAGCTGCTCTGAGTCTCTGATTCAGAGAGAAGGGCGGGGTATAAATCTGCAATTCTTCTTCTTCTATTAACAACCTGCATTTTATTAGTTAGTGGTGCTCTCTGTGTCAAGTGCAAACCATAGATATTATGACTCCAACGCTGAAACTACAAGATGCCACTTTTTCTACAGCAAGGTGTACCGACAGAACAGGCCAGGCTGGAGAGAGATGTCAACTTTATGGGGAAAGGAACCAAGCAGACATGGCTACCAGACAGTCTAATTGGGCTGTTGAGGCACACTGGACTCTTTCTTCTCTTGCTTCAGACCAACATTACTACTTACTTTGATTGTCTGCTCTCTAACAATAATCGTTGTCTTCTTGACGACAATAGATGACTCCATTCTAGAAGACAAAATAACGGTAAAGCATATCTATCTTCTTCTTTTCTTCTCAAAGGAACAACAATGGTTTCTCTCCAGAACACTTTGAAACACTTGTATCCCTTACTGGGAACACAACCAGCCTGTTTGTTCTTAGATGTGATTTTTCCCCTAAAAATGCAAGTTCACATCTTTAGTGCTTTTGTTGGGGATGCCAGGTTGGTGTTGGGAAATAGCTGGAGACTTTGGGGGTGGATCCTAGAGGGTGGGGTTTGGGGAGGGGAGGGGCCTCAGCACGGGAGAATGCCAGAGAGCCCACCCTTCCAAGCAGCCATTTCCTCCAGAGGAGCTGACCTCTGCTAGCTGGAGATGAGTTGGAAAAGCAGGAAATCTCTAGGCCCCACCTGGAATAATGAAGGATAGGGGTGCAGCCTTCTTTGGGGCTCATAACATTGGACCCCCCATTCCGGTCCAATCTTTTTGAAACTTGGAGGGGGTTGTGAGGAGAGGCATCGGATCCTATGCTGCAAACTTGGTGTCTTTAAGTCAAAAGACACCCCCCCCTCCCAGCTTGTTTTGCTTTCTTGTACGAGGGAGGGCACTAAATAATGTTTTTTACAACGGGATCTTTACTGTGTAAGAATAGCAAAAATCCAGTTGCAAACCACATTATTTTGTGTAGTGTGAATGCACACTGTGTGACACAGACTGTTGGACTGCAGGGGCCACTGGCCCCATCCAGCAAGGTTTCGCTTATGTTCTTATGCTCCTCCTCCTCCAGATCTTAAGATGGGCCGTCCTCCTCCTCCTAATGAACCCTAGTGAAGAGGGACGTCGCTCCGGCTTAAGGTAAGTGCGGAAACGCCCCTAGTGTCACAGGAATGCGGTATGCTAGAAGTTGATAAGCGGAATATGTCTCTCAGATGAAGACAATTGAAACAGTATTACAGGCTTTACTGTCAGAGGCTAATGACTATCTGCTATATATTAAACGTCTTTAAAGAAAGGAAGTTTAAAGCAACGTCTTAACATCACAAATTCTTTGCTGAAGAAGAAGAAGCATCTGCAATCGCAACACATTCGACGCTGGCACTTTAATTGTCCCGCGGAGTCGGGTGAATAGTCTTTCAAGCTGGTTATGGACATGATTAACTGCAAGCACTTTTGAATATTTATCCCTTGTACTTTACACCTTGTATTTTTGACAATATGCTGTAATATTTAATTACATGTAATAATGTGTGAACTTGAAGTGTTCAATTATCTATTACAATTTTGAAGTGTTTTTCATTAATTTTTCATTATTTTTCCACAGTTTTTTTGTTGTTGGTTGAGTCACTTTCTGCGGAACTCTAGGCTTTTCACCCACCTGGGGATCGGCCGCCCTATTTCTGCAGCAGAGGAACTTCCCGTAAGGATTATGGCCTAATGAAAAACCAGCAAGTGCATTGGGAAATACCTTGATTCTGTTGGCCGTGGCCACCTTCTCCCACAGCTCCTGTAGGGAGATTTGCAGATCTCCCAAGTCAGATGGAGATGGCTTAAAAGAAAAACCAGGACACGTGTTAAAAAGAATCCCAAGCTTCCCCTTCCAGAATGAGTCCTCCTCCTGTAGAACTCTCAGGTGAGAATCTCTGTGTTACACCTAAGAGTCATTACCTAATAGGAACTCTGGAATAGTCTGTGTAGGCCACAGTTTGTTAGTTAAACATCCATATCAATCCCTTATTAATCTTTTCTTCTTTTTTTAGTAATACATGTTTATCTTGATTGGCTGTCTCTTGATATAAGAATTATTGCTTTAATTTTAACTTTGCAGAGATCGTTCTTGACCTCTCTCTCCTTGGAAAGATATATTATTTTAAATCAGTCAGTGTGTCCTGTTGCATCTATATAACTTGATGTCCTTCTGCGATATTTATTATATGTATGTAAGTATCTGTGAATGTATTAACTAGTTTCCATAAGATTTAGTAATTGCATATTCATATTGATATTGATATTTATTTACTTCAAAACTAATAGAAATATTCAAAGGCAAAAAAAAGGAAAGGAAAGAATCTCTCTGTGGAGCCAATGCAAAATAAGGCATGCTTTTAACAACCCTTGCAAGGGTATATAAGCCAAGCCTCTGCTACCCAGTGCCTGTGTATCAGTGTCAATGTAGCCTGCCTTAGAAATCCAAAACATGGAGAGTCATCTTTATTGAAGGAAATCTGGGAACTTGACTGACACTCTTCAGGTTCAAGAAAGCCAGTTTGGTGTAGTGGTTAAGTGTGCCGACTCTTATATGGGAGAACCGGGTTTGATTCCCCACGCCTCCACTTGCCCCTGCTGGAATGGCCTTGGGTCAGCCATAGCTCTGGCAGAGGTTGTCCTTGAAAAGGCAGCTGCCGTGAGAGCCCTCTCAGCCCCACCCACCTCACATTGTGTCTGTTGTGGGGGGAGGAGAAGATATAGGAGATTGTAAGCCGCTCTGAGTCTCTGATTCAGAGAGAAGGGCGGAGTGTAAATCTGCAATTCTTCTTCTATTAACAATCTGCATTTTATTAGTTAGTGGTGCTCTCTGTGTCAAGGGCAAACCATAGATATTATGACTCCAAAGCTGAAACTACAAGATGCCACTTTTTCTACAGCAAGGTGATGTGACAGTTGCTGGGATGGTTGTTATGGTGATGGCAGTCGCTGCAGTTAACTGTTCTCTGGGCCCAGAAGGGCAGAGGGAGCTCACAAGGAAGACCTTTTAGTTGTGCTCTTTACTTTCATAAGTAAGATAGAAACATTTCCATGCCCGAGAGAGGCTCCCTCTTGGCAGCGAGAAAGAGAAATCAGTGGGTCTTCCAGATGTGTGAACATTTCTTATGCCAACGGGGGAATTTTGCTTGAGCGTCATTTTTTTTTTCTTTCCCTGCCTGGGCTGTGAGACTGCAGGAGACCTTCATTTGGCCCAATTTTGGCAGCGGCAACGGACAAAGAGAAGACGATAAATGGAAAAAGAGAGGAAAAGGCAGTGGCCACAAACCTGGTGTTACTCGGGGGCACCAGAAGCTCCAGTCCAGCAGGGGTTACTGGGGGGCAGCAGAAGCTCCAGTCCAGCAGGTGTTGTTGGGGGGCAGAAGAGGCTCCAGTCCAGCAGGTGTTATTGGGGGGCAGCAGAAGCTCTGGTGGACTCCAGCCTCAGTTACCACCCAAGAGGCCCCCCAATAACACCTGCTGGAGTGGAGCCTCTTCTGCCCCCCAACAACACCTGCTGGACTGGAGCTTCTGCTGCCCCCAGTAACACCAGGGCCGTTTTCGCACTAGCGTTTACTCCGGCGTAGCACCCCATTTACCTCCGGATCTTTTCCTGGTTTTCCCACCTGTTGCTCCGGCGCTGCGGTTTGCTCCGGCGCTGCAGGGGTTTCACGCCGGAGTATCTAGATCCACCTCCTTCCGGAGTTTTTGAAAACCTCCGGATCCACTCCGCGGAGTTTTCTGTGGGAAATCCATCCACGCCGGATCGACTGCTGTGTGGGCGGCACCCTCTCCCTTTCCGTCCCTATGAAGAAAGGTTGAAACGCTTAGGGCTCTTTAGCTTGGAGAAACGTCGACTGAGGGGTGACATGATAGAAGTTTACAAGATAATGCATGGGATGGAGAAAGTAGAGAAAGAAGTACTTTTCTCCCTTTCTCACAATACAAGAACTCGTGGGCATTCGATGAAATTGCTGAGCAGACAGGTTAAAACGGATAAAAGGAAGTACTTCTTCACCCAAAGGGTGATTAACATGTGGAATTCACTGCCACAGGAGGTGGTGGCGTCCACAAGCATAGCCACCTTCAAGAAGGGGTTAGATAAAAATATGGAGCAGAGGTCCATCAGTGGCTATTAGCCACAGTGTGTGTGTGTATGTATATATATATATATGGCCGCTGTGTGACACAGAATGTTGGACTGGATGGGCCATTGGCCTGATCTAACATGGCTTCTCTTATGTTCTTATGTCCTCCCACCCCATCCACCCCCTTGGCCAATCATCAGCCTTTCGCGGCGCTTCCCCAAAGTGCCGGCACGGCCATTTTTTTTTTAAAACTTCACAGTTTTGCGTAATAGCGATATTTCGAAATTAACAAATAGAAAAAAAAAAACCCTCCTGGAATAGCCTCAATTGCCACTTCAATTGGTTTCGTTAGAATTTTTTATTATTATTATTGACTTTAGTTGCGTTATTTCGCTGTTGCGTTATCTCGATAATGCGAAAACGACCATTGTTGGGGGGGGAATCTAGTGCCGGTGCGGGCCAAAGCGTTCATGTGTGTGTGTTTTAAAAAGGGAATGCCTCCCTCAGCTATGCCACCAGGATTTCTGGACCTGCACAAAATCGCCATGTATAAAATGGGAAGTTGGAGTCCTGCATTCTTCTCCCTGGCTACATTCCGCTCGGTTAGAAAATAGACGCGAGCTCGCTCTTCACACGCGCCACAGAAGGGGAAGGAGAGAATGGGGCGGGGGGGGGGGGAGCTCTGGCAGCAGGAATCAGTCAGGTCCCCGTTGCAAGCGCCAGCCGGGGAGGGGAAAGAGAGCGGAGGAAATTTGGGGGGGGAATCTAGTGCTTCAGAATTTGGGGGGGGAATCTAGTGCTAGGATTCTCCACTGTGAATGCTTCTGTTAATACATAAAGGGCTGTGGAGGATTCTACAGCTGCAGCCAATCCATAAGCAGCAGCAGCACACGTGATGCGGTTTGTCCACGAAAAGAAGGGGAGGGAACAGCTCGATGTTACGTTAGTACGTTAGTACGTCATAACGCAACCAGACTTGCGCTTAAAAAAAAAATGATTGACAGGGCATCGAACTCAAGTCGATGCCAGTGGGAAAACGATTTGAGCCGGGGCTTCAGGGAAGGCGACTCCGCAAAGAGTCACTAGTGGGAAAACGAGAAAAATGATCCGGACATAATTGCGCCGCGGAATAAGGGGAGCAAACGCTAAGTGCGAAAACGACCCAGGTTTGAGGCCCCTGGGAACACAACCAGCCTGCTTGTTCTTAGACGTGATTTTTCCCCTATAAATGCAAGTTCACATCTTTAGTGCTTTTGTTAGGGACGCCAGGTAGGCTTCCCAGTCCCCAGGTCCCAGCGGGGGATCCCCTGGTTCTACAAGCTTCCCCCCGCCCAGCCAGCTGGCTGGCGGGGGAAGCTCCACCCCCACAGCCATTATGCACCTCCAGGAACGATTCCCATAAGGAATGATGGGGAATTGATCCGCGGGTGTCAGGGGCTCTAGGAAGGCTGTTTTTTGAGATAGAGGTGCCAAATCTTCCACAAAGCATCTAGTGCCTCTCCCCAAAATACCTCCCAAGTTTCAAAAGGATTGGACCAGGGGGTCCAATTCTATGAGCCCCAAAAGAAGGTGCCCCTATCTTTCATTATTTTCTAGGTAAGGAAGGCATTCTAAAAGGTGTGCTGTCCCTTTAAATGTGATGGCCAGAACTCCCTTGGAGTTCAATTATGGTTGTCACACCCTTGCTCCTGGCTCCGCCCCCAATGTCTCCTGGCTCCACCCCCAAAGTCTCCTGGCTCCATCCCCAAAGTCTCCAGATATTTCTTGAATTGTACATGGCAACCCTAACGCCAGGTGGTGTTGGGAAATAGCTGGAGACTTTGGGGGTGGATCCTAGAGGGTGGGGTTTGGGGAGGGGAGGGGCCTCAGCACGGGAGAATGCCACAGAGCCCACCCTTCCAAGCAGCCATTTCCTCCGGAGGAGCTGATCTCTGCTAGCTGGAGATGAGTTGGAAAAGCAGGAAATCTCTAGGCCCCACCTGGAATAATGAAGGATAGGGGTGCAACCTTCTTTGGGGCTCATAACATTGGACCCCCCACCCCGGTCCAATCTTTTTGAAACTTGGAGGGTGTTGTGAGGAGAGGCATCGGATCCTATGCTGCAAACTTGGTGTCTTTAAGTCAAAAGACACCCCCGCTCCCAGCTTGTTTTGCTTTCTTGTATGAGGAACGGCACTAAATAATGTGTTTTGCAACGGGATCTTTACTGTGTAAGAATAGCAAAAATCCAGTTGCAAATTATTTCGTGTAGTGTGAATGCACACTGTGTGACACAGACTGTTGGACGGCAGGGGCCACTGGCCCCATCCAGCAAGGTTTCGCTTATGTTCTTATGCTCTCTCTTCTTGGTGCTTAGGGTGCAACAACTGGAGGGTTTCTGGAGTTCTACCTCCACTGGTCCGTCCTCCTCCTCCTCCAGATCTTTAGATGGGCCGTTCTCCTCCTCCAGATTATAAGATGGGCAGTCCTCCGCCTCCAGATCTTCAGATGGGCTTTCCTCCTCCTCCTCCAGATCTTCAGCTGGGCCGTCCTCCTCCTCCTCCAGATCTTCAGATGGGCCGTCCTCCTCCTCCTCCAGATCTCCAGATGGGCCATCCTCCTCCTCCTCCAGATCTTCAGATGGGCCGTCCTCCTCCTCCTCCAGATCTCCAGATGGGCCATCCTCCTCCTCCAGATCTTCAGATGGGCCGTCCTCCTCCTCCTCCAGATCTTCAGAGGGGACATCAGCGCAAGGGAAGCAGTCAAATTCTGAAGACCTTTGATTGCCTCCTGAGCTGTGTTGTGGAGGGGCCTGAGCCTCTTAAGGAGGGCTGGACTCTGAAGAGGGCTCTTCCTCCCCGCAGAATGGGGAGATACCACCTCCTGCCTCTGCTCTGCTGAACTGCCTCCTCCTGCCTTTCTTCCTCGCTGGATGAGGAGTTTTCAAATATGGAGCCATACGATAGGCTCCTGATCCACCTCATCCAGCGAGCTGCTGGAATCTGTTTTGGAAGGCCGGTTCTGCAGGGAGGTCAGCAAGACCCGAAGCTCTGCTTCTGCAACCCCCCCCCCCCCGAGCAGCTCTGGACACTCCACTTCCCTCTTAAGGAGGGCTGGACTCTCCCTCGGCCTCCTCTGAACAGGAGCAGCAGCAGAAGGACCTCCGGATTCTGCGGACAGTCTGCCATAGGGCTCTTCCTGCCCGCAGATACCACCTCCGCTCTTTGCTTTTGCTCCACTGCCTCGTCCTGCCCTTCTTCCTCGCTGGATGAGGAGTTTTCAAATATGGAACCATACGATAGGCTCCAGGCCGGTTCTGCAGGGAGGTCAGCAGCACCCGGAGCTCTGCTTCTGCAACCCCCCCCCCCCCCGAGCAGCTCTGTACACTCCACTTCCAGGCAGGAAATAAAGTCCTCCAGCCATTCCTGGAAGGCCCCAACCGATTGAATCTCCACCCCAGCTGCCCCCATATAAACTTGCAGCTAGGGTGGGATGGCCAGATTGGACAATGGCTGCTCCGATGGTCCATCCTCCTTCAATGGTCCGTCCTCCGAAGGTATGTCCTCCTCCGATGGCCCGTCCTGCTCCGATGGTCCGTCCTCCTCCGATGGTTCGTCCTCCTCCGATGGTTTGTCCTGCTCCGATGTTCCATCCTCGTTAGAGGAGTCCTCCTCTTCCGTCTGCCTATGAAAAGCAAGCAATTTATAGGCAATGTTCTTTAAGCAAAAAAATATATATATTTTAAAAAATCTCTAAACATTCTGTATTTTACTGCACCATAATGCAAGAGTTTGTGACACGACCGCTTACAGAGCTGTGAACCAAATTACTGCTGAGATCTTTTTTCCAGATTCTCTGCCATGGAGGTATTTGACAATTTGAAATGTTCTCTGGACAGTGATTTGGAGGGTTCTTCCTGCCCGTGAATACCACTTCCTGACCCTGCTGTTTGCCACCTCTGCCTCTCGCTGCCCTTCTGGCTCGCTGGATGATATAATAGGCTCCATAATAGGCTGGATGATATAATAGGCTCCTCATTGAAACCTCTTCATCCAGCGAGCTGCTGGAATCTTGAGATGGGCCGTCCCCCTCCTCCTCCAGATCTTTTCATCCTCCAATTCTCCTCCTCCTCCAGATCTTCAGATGGGCCGTCCTCCTCCTCCTCCAGATCTTCAGATGGGCCGTCGTCCTCCTCCTCCAGATCTTCAGATGGGCCGTCCTCCTCCTCCTCCAGATCTTCAGTTGGACCGTCCTCCTCCTCCTCCAGATCTTCAGATGGGCCGTCCTCCTCCTCCTCCAGATCTTCAGATGGACCGTCGTCCTCCTCCTCCAGATCTTCAGATGGGCCGTCCTCCTCCTCTTCCAGATCTTCAGATGGGCCATTCTCTTCCTCCTCCAGATCTTCAGATGGGCCGTCCTCCTCCTCTTCCAGATCTTCAGATGGGCCGTTATCTTCCTCCTCCAGATCTTCAGATGGGCCGTCCTCCTCCTCCTCCAGATCTTCAGATGGGCCGTCCTCCTCCTCCTCCAGATCTTCAGATGGGCCGTTATCTTCCTCCTCCAGATCTTCAGATGGGCCGTCCTCCTCCTCTTCCAGATCTTCAGATGGGCCGTTATCTTCCTCCTCCAGATCTCCAGATGGGCCGTCCTCCTCCTCCTCCAGATCTTGAGATGGGCCGTCCTCCTCCTCCAGATCTCCTCCTCCTCCAGATCTTCAGATGGGCCGTCCTCGTTCTCCTCCAGATCTTCAGATGGGCCGTCCTCGTTCTCCTCCAGATCTTCAGATGGGCCGTCCTCGTTCTCCTCCAGATCTCCAGATGGGCCGTCCTCCTCCTCCTCCAGATCTTGAGATGGGCCGTCCTCCTCCTCCAGATCTCCTCCTCCTCCAGATATTCAGATGGGCCGTCCTCGTTCTCCTCCTCCAGATCTTCAGATGGGCCGTCCTCCTCCTCCAGATCTCCTCCTCCTCCAGATCTTCAGATGGGCCGTCCTCGTCCTCCTCCTCCAGATCTTCAGATGGGCCGTCCTCCTCCTGCTCCAGTCCACCCTCCTCTGATGTTCCATCCTCTGAGGTTCCATCCTCCTCTTCCGTCTGCCTATGAAAAGCAAGCAATTTATAGGCAACGTTCTTTAAGTAATATAAATATATATTACTTAAAGATCTTGGACATGCAGGTCTTGGACAATTTGAAATGAGTTACCAGACACACTGTGAATGATGATTGTCTGCAGGGTTGCCAATTCAAGAAATATCTTGGGGGTGGAACCTGGAGACTTTGGGGGTGAAGCCAGGACCAAAGTTGTGACTAGCAAAATCGAACTCCAAAGGGAGTTCTGGCTATCACATTTAAAGGGATCGCACACCTTTTAAATGCCTTCCCTCCATTGCAAGTAATGAAGGATAGGGGCACCTTCTTTTGGGGCTCATAGGATTGGACCCTTTGGTCCAAGCTTTTTGAAACTTGGACAGTGTTTTGAGAAGAGGAGCTGGATACAATTAGAAAAATTTGCTGCCTCTGCCTCAAAAAACAGCCTATCCCCAGAGCCCCAGATACCCACAGATCAATTCTTCATTATCCCTTAGGGGAATAGGTCTCCATAGGGAGTACTAGAGAACCCAGCAGACATTTCCCTCCCCCCCACTTGCTTTTTGATGAACTTGAAGCAGGGGGAGGGCCTCCAAACTGGGGATTCCCTGCCCCCACCTGGGGATTGGCAACCCTAATTGTCTGTGATTAATGAAGGCATGTTGAACATATGAAACTGCCTTCTACTGAATCAGACCCTCAATCTATCAGTCTTGTCTAGTCAGACTGGCAGCAGCTCTCCAGGGTCTCAAGTTGAGGTTTTCCACACCCAGACCCTTTTTAATTGGAGATGCCGGGGACTGTACCTGGGACCTTCTGCTTACCAAGCAGATGCTCTACCACTGAGCCACCATCCCTCCCCTTCCACATATGAACATATGAAGCTTCCTTCTACTGAATCAGACCCTCATGGTTCATCAATGTCAGTCTTGTCTACTCAGACTGGCAGCGGCTCTCCAGGGTCTCAAGCTGAGGTTTTTCACACCTACTTGCCTGGACCCTTTTTAGTTGGAGATGCCGGGGATTGAACCTGGGACCTTCTGCTTTCCAAGATGCTCTACCACGGAGCCACTGTCCCTCCCTCGGAACAAATTTTCCCTTTTCCCTTTCTAATTTTTTTTTTAAATTTTAATTGTATTGATGTTTTATTGATTTTATTGATTTATTGTTTTTAACTGTGTAAATGAATGTTGTGAGCCCCCCTGAGTCCGCTTGCGGAGAGGGCGGGATAGAAATTTAATGTCATAAATAATAATAAATTTTATTTTTCTGTATCCCTCTAGGTTTTTCTCAGCATAAGTACACAGAATATTTTTCAAAAGAAAACATACCCATGGTTTGCTAATACTTACCAGACAACCTCCAAGCCGGCCTCGATGGTGCCGATCTCCGCCTCCCTGGTCTTCGAAATCAAAACAGGCAACGGTTAGAAGGTGAATGATGGTCTAATGAACCCTTTAGGCCTTTGGCTGCCCCCCTCCCCGCTCCCAGCCAAAGAGCAACGGAAACGTCACTTTTCAAATGAACCGCTGTTTCCAAGCCAGCTAAGAATCAGTGATCCCCGGGCAGCAGCAGGAAACCTCCCCAGCCTCAGAGAGGGCTGCCACGTCCAATTCAAGAAATCTCTGGGAACTCTGGGGGTGGAGCCAGGAGCAGGGGTGCGCCAAGCACAGTGGAACTCCAAAGGAAGTTCTGGCCGTCACAGTGAAATGGACCGTGCACCTTGCAAATGCCTTCCCTCCATTTGGAATAATGAAGGATAGGGTGCAACCTTCTTTGGGGCTCATAACGTTGGACCCCCCCGGTCCAATCTTTTTGAAACTTGGAGGGTGTTGTGAGGAGAGGCATTGGATCCTAAGCTGCAAAGTTGGTGCCTCTAAGTCAAAAGACACCCCCCTCCCAGCCCCTGGAAGTTTTATCTGGGAGAACCGGGTTTGATTCCCCACTCCTCCACTTGCACCTGCTGGAATGGCCTTGGGTCAGCCAGAGCTCTCTTATCTGGGAGAACTGGGTTTGATTCCCCACTCCTCCACTTGCACCTGCTGGAATGGCCTTGGGTCAGCCAGAGCTCTCTTATCTGGGAGAACCGGGTAGGATTCCCCACTCCTCCACTTGCAGCTGCTGGAATGGCCTTGGGTCAGCCATAGCTCTCTTATCTGGGAGAACCGGGTTTGATTCCCCCCTCCTCCACTTGCAGCTGCTGGAATGGCCTTGGGTCAGCCATAGCTCTCTTATCTGGGAGAACCGGGTTGGATTCCCCTCTCCTCCACTTGCAGCTGCTGGAATGGCCTTGGGTCAGCCATAGCTCTCTTATCTGGGAGAACTGGGTTTGATTCCCCACTCCTCCACTTGCACCTGCTGGAATGGCCTTGGGTCAGCCATAGCTCTGGCAGAGGTTGTCCTTGAAAGGGCAGCTGCTATGAGAGCCCTCTCACAGGGTGTCTGTTGTGGGGGGGGAGAAGATATAGGAGATTGTAAGCTGCTCTGAGTCTCTGATTCAGAGAGAAGGGCGGGGTATAAATCTGCAATTCTACTTCTTCTATTAACAACCTGCATTTTATTAGTTAGTGGCGCTCTCTGTGTCAAGGGCAAACCATAGATATTATGACTCCCAAGCTGAAACTACAAGATGCCACTTTTTCTACAGCAAGGTGTACCGACAGAACAGGCCAGGCTGGAGAGATATGTCAACTTTATGGGGAAAGGAACCAAGCAGACATGGCTACCAGACAGTCTAATTGGGCTGTTAAGGTACACTGGACTCTTTCTTCTCTTGCTTAGGACCAACATGACTACTTACTTGGATGATCTCCTCCCTGAAAATAATTGTTGTCCTCTTCAGGACGATAGGTGATTCCATTCTAGAAGACACAATAATGGTAAAGCATATCTATCTTCTTCTTCTTTTCTTCTCAAAGTAACAACATTGGTTTCTCTCCAGAACACTTCGAAACACTTGTATCCCTTACTGGGAACACAACTAGCCTGTTTGTTCTTAGACGTGATTTTTCCCCTATAAATGCAAGTTCACATCTTTAGTGCTTTTGTTGGGGATGCCAGGTTGGTGTTGGGAAACACCTGGAGACTTTGGGGGTGGATCCTAGAGGGTGGGGTTTGGGGAGGGGAGGGGCCTCAGCACGGGAGAATGCCACAGAGCCCACCCTTCCAAGCAGCCATTTCCTCCGGAGGAGCTGATCTCTGCTAGCTGGAGATGAGTTGGAAAAACAGGAAATCTCTAGGCCCCACCTGGAATAATGAAGGATAGGGGTGCAGCCCTCTTTGGGGCTCATAACATTGGACCCCCCACCCCGGTCCAATCTTTTTGAAACTTGGAGGGTGTTGTGAGGAGAGGCATCGGATCCTATGCTGCAAACTTGGTGTCAAAAGACACCCCCCCTCCCAGCTTGTTTTGCTTTCTTGTACGAGGGAGGGCACTAAATAATGTGTTTTGCAACGGGATCTTTACTGTGTAAGAATAGCTAAAATCCAGTTGCAAAACACATTATTTTGTGTATTGTGAATGCACGCTGTGTGACACAGACTGTTGGACTGCAGGGGCCACTGGCCCCATCCAGCAAGGTTTCGCTTATGTTCTTATGCTCTCTCTTCTTGGTGCTTAGGGTGCAACAACTGGAGGGTTTCTGGAGTTCTACCTCCACTGGGGGACCTCCTGATGGCCCCTGGGTTTTGGCCACTGCGTGACACAGAGTGCTGGACTGGAGGGGCCATTGGCCTTATCCAATAGGGCTTCTCTTAGGTTGTTATGATGTTGTTTATTCTTGGTGGTTGGGGGGCAACAGAGGGAGTGCTTCTGAAGTTTTTCCCCCACTGGTGGACCTCTTGATGGCCTCTGGGTTTTGGCCAATGCATGACACAGAGTGTTGGGCAGGAGGGGCCATTGGCAAGATCCAACAGGTGTCCTCCTGTGTTCTTAGGGTGGAAGCATGGGTACTAGAGGGCACATGGGCAGGTGGCAGTAGAGGCCACAGGGGGACTGATAGTGGGCCCCGCCAGAAGCCCTGGGTCTTGCCAGCTACCCTATCTCAGGATAGGCTGATGCCAGCCCTGACGGAGGGCCACAACGGACAAGATTCTGGGAGCGCCGCCTTCGCAGCATCTGCGAATGCCACGTGGCTGGGTCACGAAGCCCTGATTCAGACCACAGCTGCTGTCAGTGATCCCGCTAAGCTGAACTAGTGTGAGCTAGCTCGCAGTTGCTCAGCCTCCAGCTCACACATTTGTGGTCTTAGCTCAGGAGAAATGGCCCCAGAGCAAAGGTAATTCATGCAAGCGGCTCACAACTTTAATGGCAGGAGTTCAAAGGACAAATTTGGCTCACAAGACTCCACAACTTAGAAGGAGTACTGGAAAAGGGGGTGCAGAGGCAAGGGGCAAAAAAATGCATGGGATGGAGAAAGTAGAGAAAGAAGTCCTTTTCTCCCTTTCTCACAATACAAGAACTCGTGGGCATTCGATGAAATTGCTGAGCAGACAGGTTAAAACGGATAAAAGGAAGTACTTCTTCACCCAAAGGGTGATTAACATGTGGAATTCACTTCCACAGGAGGTGGTGGCGGCTACAAGTATAGCCAGCTTCAAGAGGGGTTTAGATAAAAATATGGAGCAGAGGTCCATCAGTGGCTATTAGCCACAGTGTGTGTGTATATATAAAATTTTTTGCCACTGTGTGACACAGAGTGTTTGGACTGGATGGGCCACTGGCCTGATCCAACAGGGCTTCTCTTATGTTCTTATGTGGCACAGAGTGTTGGACTGGATGGGCCGTTGGCCTGATCCAACATGGCTTCTCTTATGTTCTTAGTCACCCAGCTTCACCGACAGAAACCAACTCCTCGCTTCTGGGAGGGGGGAAAGGGGGAAAGAAAGGAGGCATCTGGGCTGCCTTTCCGCAGTCCTGATATGAACTGGGGCCCTGTCCGGAGCTGTTTGACTCTGCAGAAGGCTGGGATGGTGCTTTCCTGGATCTCCCAGCATCACGTCCGTTTGACTCTATCTCTGAGCGGGAGTGGGCCTCTCGAAGAATGTAGCAAGTCAAGAGGACCATTCTGGTTTCCAAAACATACAATCCGATAAATGTCCCTTTCTCTGCTAAATCACTGGCAGACCAACTCAGTTGGCGTCCTCATCTTCACTTCTCACCTCAAAAAAAGCACTGGGCTTTAATATGGGATTTGAATATCCAACTTTTACAATATAAGTTTCTTACACAGGACGTTTTACCGCTCCAGTTGAAGATGTTCCTTGAAGCTGTCTGTCTGTAATCTGGAAGATGTGGAGAAAGAGGAATATTTGAACACTGTCGGTGGTCTTGCGAACATATACATGGATTTGCTACCAAAAAAAGCCCTGTGTGAAACTATGGTGAGGTCAGGGGTGTGTGGCCTGATATGCAAATGAGCTCCTGCTGGGCTTTTGCTGCAAAAAAGCCCCACTTAAAGTATATTCATAAGTGAAGTGTTCCTAATTTTTGAGCTTGGTGTTCAAGTAGAGACTCATATGAACATAAGAGAAGTCATGTTGGATCAGGCCAATGGACCATCCAGTCCAAGCCTCTGTGTCACACAGTGGCCAAAAAAACAGGTGCCATCAGGAGGTCCATCAGTGGGACCAGGACACTAGAAGCCTTCCCACTGTTGCCCCCCCCCAGCACCAAAATACAGAGCATCACTTGCCCCAGACAGAGTGTTCCATCAATATGCTGTAGCTAATAGCCACTGATGGACCTCTGCTCCATATGTTTATCCTATTCCCTCTTGAAGCTCTCTATGATTTTAGCAGTCACCACTTCCTGTGGGAGTGAATTCCATGTATTAATCACCCTTTGTGTGAAGAAGGACTTCCTCTTATCCATTCTAACTCAACCGCTCAGCGATTTCATTGAGTGTCCATGCGTTCTTGTATTGTGAGAAAGGGAGAAAAGAAGTTCAAGTTATATCCCACCTTTCTTCCATAAGACGCAAGTCAGAATACATGGGGTTTTCTCCCATCATGACACTGACTGGATTCGGATTCCCTTAGCTTTACCAAGGCTGCCAAATGATGCACTATCTGCAGTTAAAGTGTGCAACTGGGATCTGTGTTCAAATCTCCCACCTGCTGCAATGGCCTTGGGTCAGCCAGAGCTCTCTTATCTGGGAGATCCGGGTTTGATTCCCCACTCCTCCACTTGCACCTGCTAGCATGGCAGAGGTTGTCCTTGAAAAGGCAGCTTCTGTGAGAGCTCCCTCAGCCCCACCCACCTCACAGGGTGTCTGCTGTGGGGGAGGAAGGGAAAGGAGATTGTGAGCCGCTCTGAGACTCTTCGGAGTGAAGGGCGGGATATAAATCCACTATCTTCATCTACCTCACAGGGTGTCTGCTGTGGGGGAGGAAGGGAAAGGAGATTGTGAGCTGCTCTGAGACTCTTTGGAGTGGAGGGCGGGATACAAATCCAATCCAATATCTTCTTCATACCATGGAGCAAGTGTTGGATTATCAATAAAGCGAGTCTTTGATTCAAACAAAGCTAGGTTATTCCAAATACCGATGCTTGACAGCTCCACCACCTATTTATCTACAAAATGATCCCTGCTCTTTGGTCACTCTCCCTACAGGTCTTTCCAGAGGCAAAGACGGCCACATTTCCAAGGCCCGCATGAAGACTCTCAAAATGACTATTGTGATCGTGGCGTCTTTCATTTGCTGGACCCCGTATTACCTCCTGGGCTTGTGGTACTGGTTCCAGCCCGACATGATCCGTCAGATGCCCGAATACATCAACCACTTCCAGTTTCTCTTCGGCTTGCTGCACACCTGCACAGACCCCATCTTTGATGGCCTCTACGCCCCGTCCTTCCGAGAGGACGTGAAGACCTGCCTCCGGAGCCTCGAGCTGGCAGTGAGCCGCTAGAAGAGAAGGAAACTTGTGTCCGTCTCTCACAACAGGGATTACCGCGACCACGGGATGATGCCTTCTTGTGCTTCCAATGCAGGAACTCTGAGCACGGTGTGTTAAAGGCGATACTTGCCACTCTGGGACAGATTTGCACACGATCGTTTGGATTATGTGTAGACTTGAAAAGTTGAAGCTGAGTGCATGAATAAGCACCATTAAAAAGGTTTAAGTAAAAAAAAAAAAAAGGTTTAACTCCTTGTTAGATGCTTCCTTTCGCACATGCAAGCTGCTATTTATTCACCCAAAGAATAGTTAACACATGGAATTCACTGCTGCAAGGTGACAGCTGCAAGCATAAATGGCTTCAAGAGGGGATTGGATAAACATATGGAGCAGAGGTCCATCAGTGGCTATTAGCCAGTGAGGCAGTGATGCTCTGTATTCTTGGTGCTTGGGGGAGGGGCAAAAGTGGGAGGGCTTCTGGAGTTCTAGCCCCACTAGTGCACCTCCTGATGGAACCGAGGTTTTGCCCACTGTGTGGCACAGAGTGTTAGATTGGATGGGCCAATGGCCTGATCCAACATGGCTTCTCTTGTGTTCTTATGTGACACAGCGTGTTGGACTGGATGGGCCACTGGCCTGATCCAACAGGGCTTCTCTTATGTTCTTATGTGACACAGAGTGTTGGACTGGATGGGCCACTGGCCTGATCCAACATGGCTTCTCTTATGTTTTTATGTGACACAGAGTGTTGGACTGGATGGGCCATTGGCCTGATCCAACAGGGCTTCTCTTATGTTCTTATGTGACACAGAGTGTTGGACTGGATGGGCCACTGGCCTGATCCAACAGGGCTTCTCTTATGTTCTTATGTGACACAGAGTGTTGGACTGGATGGGCCACTGGCCTGATCCAACATGGCTTCTCTTATGTTCTTCTGTGGCACAGAGTGTTAGATTGGATCGGCCAATGGCCTGATCCAACAGGGCTTCTCTTAAGTTCTAATGTTCTAAAGGAGCAGAGGTCCATGAGTGGCTATCAGCCACAACTTATAGTTGGAACACTCTGTCTGGAGCAGTGATGTTCTGTATTTTTGGTGCTCGGGGGGCAACAGTAGGAAGGCCTCCAGAGTTCTGGCCCCACTGGTGAACCTCCTGATGGCACCTGGGTTTTGCCCACTGCGTGGCGCAGAGTGCTAGACTGAGGTGCCATTGTCCTGATCCGACATGGCTTCTCTCATGTTCTTATGGATAAATATAAAGAGCAGATGTTCATGAGTGGCTATTAGCCCCAAGGTATTGATGGAACTCTCTGTCTGGGGCAAGTGATGCTCTGCCTACTTAGTGCTTGGGAGGGGGCAACAGTGGGAGGGCTTCTGGAGCTCTGGCACTGCTGGTGGACCTCCTGATGGCCCCTGAGTTTTGACCACTGTGGGGCACAGAGTGCTGGACTGGATGGGCCATTGGCCTGATCTAACATGGCTTCTCTTATGTTCTTCTGTGACACAGAGTGTTGGACTGGAGGGGCCACTGGCCTGATTCAACAGGGCTTCTCTTATGTTCTTATGTGACACAGAGTGTTAGACTGGAGGGGCCACTGGCCTGATTCAACAGGGCTTCTCTTATGTTCTTCAGTGACACAGAGTGTTGGACTGGATGGGCCATTGGCCTGATCCAACATGGCTTCTCTTATGTTCTTCTGTGACACAGAGTGTTGGACTGGAGGGGCCACTGGCCTGATCCAACATGGCTTCTCTTATGTTCTTCTGTGACACAGAGTGTTGGACTGGAGGGGCCACTGGCCTGATTCAACATGGCTTCTCTTATGTTCTTATGTGACACAGAGTGTTGGACTGGAGGGGCCACTGGCCTGATCCAACATGGCTTCTCTTATGTTCTTCTGTGACACAGAGTGTTGGACTGGATGGGCCATTGGCCTGATCCAACATGGCTTCTCTTATGTTCTTATGTGACACAGAGTGTTGGACTGGAGGGGCCACTGGCCTGATCCAACATGGCTTCTCTTATGTTCTTCTGTGACACAGAGTGTTGGACTGGAGGGGCCACTGGCCTGATTCAACAGGGCTTCTCTTATGTTCTTCAGTGACACAGAGTGTTGGACTGGATGGGCCATTGGCCTGATCCAACATGGCTTCTCTTATGTTCTTCTGTGACACAGAGTGTTGGACTGGAGGGGCCATTGGCCTGATCCAACAGGGTTTCTCTTATGTTCTTCTGTGACACAGAGTGCTGGACTGGATGGGCCATTGGCCTGATCCAACATGGCTTCTCTTATGTTCTTATTCTGGGGCAGTGAGGCTGAAGCAGTGGGAGGGCTTCTAGTGTCCTGGCCCCACTGATGGACCTCCTGATGGCACCTGGTGTAGAACTGGATGGGCCACTGACCTAATCCAACATGGCTCTCTCCTGTCCTTAAGATGAACAAGTAGGTTTGAATCAGGCCTTGATCAGCACTGAGGAGGACATCCCATCCACTGTCAGGGGTTCCCAACCTTTGTGAGCCTGTGGGCACTTTTGGGATTTTGAGGGGCGTGTGTGATGAGTTCCGCCCCAAAATGGCTGCCTCAGGAGGTGGACCCAAATTGAATCCTTCCCTCCTCACACCTCCTGGGAAGAAGGAAACCCTGAGAAGGGGGTGGAACCACACGCGGAGCACGGAAAGCGACTCCAGTCCTCCTCCTTAAATTGGAACGAGGGTAGCCAAGAACAAATTTGGCCTTTCAGTGGCCCCACCAACTTTCTGAAAAGCATCACAGACCGCAAGAGAAGGACCTGCAACCACCACGCTGCCTGTTCTTCTGAAGTCCGTTTCTTTCAGCACCTCTAGAGGAGCAGAAGGGTCTGAGGCTCAGCGGTAACTTCTGCTATCAGGCTTAAGAGGGGGGGGGGGTCAAGCTGCAGCTCTCAGAGGCCAAATCCATTTCAAAACATTGCCTTTGGCAAACCTATTTCACGTGCCAGCTTTCTTCGAGCCGTATGTGTGCGTTGCTGCGGTTTTGGAGAGGCAGGGCTGCTCCGGCAGGTTTGGTTCTCGTTAGCGTGTCAAATTCGTAGGCGAGCATGAGGCGACGAGACGAGAACCCTGGGAGCGCTGCAATTTGGGAAGGGTGGGTTTGATTCCATCGCCGCGCAGGACACGGGATCGGCACGTGACGACCGCCGGCAGGTAGACGAGAGCCTGGAAAGGGAAGGATTTAACCAGGCTCCACCAAGCCCTTTATACTCGAACATGTTAACAGTGGGACCATAATAAATGCACCTTATGAGATTTAGTTGCAACTGCTTTTGTCACGAGCGCTGTAATTAGCACGCCATTGGCAAGTCCGAGCCCACCCTGAGGTCTTTGGGCCAGAACAGAATATTCTACCCTTCTCATGCAGGCAGGAGCCGGAATTACAGATCTCCAACAACTAGGGGGAGGGCAGAACCGGACGCTGGTTAGTTTGAACACACACCTGCTATGTTCTCTTCTTAAGCCTGTCTGGAGTTTTGTAGAGGGAGAGAGAGTGTCAAGATGCACATAGCTGTGAGTGTGTAATGCATTTTACGCACATATGTTCCCCCTAGTTGGCACCAGGGCGTGGGGTTTTTTTTTGTAGCAGGAACTCCTTTGCATATTAGGCCACACACCCCTGATGTAGCCAATCCTCCAAGAGCTTACAAGGCTCTTAGTACAGGGCCGAGTGTAAGCTCCAGGAGGATTGGCTACATTATGGGGGTGTGGCCTAATATGCAAAGGATTCCAGCTACAAAAAAAACCCTGGTTGACAGAGTATCCCTTTCCATCTCAAGGGGTAAGTGCGGGAGTAGAGGAATTATCTTCCTTGCCCCCTGCTGAACACCCCCCCCCCAAGAAGCAAGCTCGCCCCCCCCCCACTTAATCCGCATTACCCTCATGCATGTTTGGTTTTCATGGCCCAAGCAAGGGTTGCCAGGTCCGACTCAAGAAATATCTGGGGACTTTGGGGGTGGAGCCAGGAGACATTGGGGGGTGGAACCAGGATACTTTGGGGGTGGAGCCAGGAGACTTTGAGGGTGGAGCCAGGAGACATTTGGGGTGTAGCCAGACTTTGGGGATGGAGCCAGGAGACTTTGAGGGTGGAGCCAGGAGACTTTGGGGGTGGAGCCAGGAGACACTTGGGGTGTAGCCAGACTTTGGGGATGGAGCCAGGAGACTTTGAGGGTGGAGCCAGGAGACTTTGGGGGTGGAGCCAGGAGACTTTGGGGGTGGGGCCAAGAGCCAGGTTGTGACAAGCATAATTGAACTCCAAAGGGAGTTCTGCCCATCACTTTTAAAGGGACGGCACACCTTTTAAATGCCTTCCCTCCGTTTGAAATGAAGGATAGGGGCACCTTCTTTTGGGGCTCATGGAATTGGACCCCCTGGTCCAATCTTTTTGAAACATGGAGGGTGTTTTGAGGAGAACCATTGGGTGCTATGCTTCAAATTTGGTGCTTCTAACTAAAAAAAAAACAGCTCCCCCCCCCCCAGAGGTCCAGATACCTGCAGATCAATTCTCCATCATACCCCATGGGAATCGGTCTCCATAGGGAATAACGGCGTGTCCAGCAGACATTTCCCTCCCCACCCCCGCTTTCTGATGACCCTGAAATGGGGGGAGGGCCTCCAAACCGGGGGATCCCCTGCCCCCACTTGGGGATTGGCAATCCTACAAGGTGCCAAAGACCTTCAGAAAGTGGCTTGTATATATAGCCGAGTGCTGTGTTCTCTTCTAGGAAGAACAAAGAGCATCAACCGGCAGTAAGAGCCAACTATCCCCCCTGCAGGCTGCTGCAATGCAGACTCTTGACACGAGTTTGTGAGGAGGGAATTAGTTCTTCAGCTTGCTGGGCAAGCCGTCTTTATTTTATATACGTTCCCCAGTTATTCAAAATCATTCTAGTCTTACAATACAATGACACAATAGAGCGTCACAAGGAAGTCTGGCATGGGAGATAACATCTTGCTTAGTTTGCAAGAATTAACAATAGTCTGTTTGTCGTCTCCCAAAGTAACGTTGTCAGAGGAAGAGGAAACAGAAGGCATGCTATGACGTTAAAGGTTGCTGTTTTTTCCCCAGAGATTTGCAAACTTGGCAAATCTCTTGATAGCTGGCCATTAGGTCAGGACCTGATCTGCACAGCTTTTGGGGTATTGGTAGCCACTGCATTACATGATATCTGCAGCAGGCAACATTACCTGTAAACGAGGGCTGTGGTCGCTATCCTCATTTGGAGGAAGGACCAGATGGCCCAGAATAGCCCCAAAAACTGGGTAGCGGGTGAAACATGCCTTAGCATTGGTTGATGGATCACTGGGGGGGGGGGATGGATCACTGTTGGGAGTCCACTGTTGGGAGTCCAGACCCCCCCCCCAAACATCAAGAGTTGCCCCTCCAACACTCCCCAGCTGGGTCTCGGCCAAACAGCCCTGAAGGGGACACCAGAGGTCCTGGGTTCAGGGTGGGATGGTTTCCTCACCACAAGGGGCCTTGCCCTGTAAGCAGGGCTTGTTTTGTAGCAGGAACTCCTTTGCATATTAGGCCACACCTCCCTGATGTAGCCAATCCTCCAAGGGCTTATAGGGCTCTTCTTTCAGGGCCTACTGTAAGCTCTTGGAGGATTGGCCACATCAGGGGTATGTGGCCTTATATGAGGAGGAGGAGGAGGAGGAGGAGGAGGAGAAGAAGAAGAAGAAGAAGAAGAAGAAGAAGAAGAAGAAGAAGAAGAAGAAGAAGAAGAAGAAGAAGAAGAAGAAGAAGAAGAAGAAGAAGAAGAAGAAGAAGAAGAAGAAATTGGATTTATATCCCGCCCTATACTCTAAATCTCAGAGCGGTCACAATCTCCTTTACCTTCTCCCCACACACACACACACACACACAACAGACAACAGGCTGAGAGAGCTCTTACAGCAGCTGCCCTTTCAAGGACAACTCCTAGAAGAGCTATGGCTGACCCAAGGCCATTCCAGCAGTTGCAAGTGGAGGAGTGGGGATTCAAACCTGGTTCTCCCAGATAAGAGAGCTCTGGCTGACCCAAGGCCATTCCAGCAGCTGCAAGTGGAGGAGTGGGGATTCAAACCTGGTTCTCCCAGATAACAGTCCGTGCGCTTAACCACTGTATCAAACGGGCTCTCACACCAAACTGGCTCACAGAGTAGCTGTGATACTTAGAATCATAGAGTTGGAAGCAACCTCTAGGGTCATCTGGTCCAACCCCCTGCACAATGCAGGAAACTCACAAACACCTCCCCCTAAATGCGCAGGATCCTCATTGCCGTCAGACGGCCATCTAGCCTCTGTTGAAAAACCTCCAAGGACGGAGAGCCCACCAACTCTCAAGGAAGCCTGTTCCACTGAGGAATCGCTCTAACAGTCAGGAAGTTCTTCCTAATGTTGAGCCAGGAACTCTTTGGATTTAATGTCAACCCATGGGTTCTGGTCCTACTTTCTGGAAAGGCTCAGGAACTGCCCTCCTGTGAGCTCCTGCTGAATCTGAGACTTGGGTGTTGGACATAACTCTTGCCCCATCCTGGAAACGACAACCCCAGCCAGTACAGGACAACGTTCACAGCTGTAGTGCCTCTGGGAGAACGCCAGGGGGCGCTGGTCCTACACAAATCGTCTCCAAGCAACGTCACCCCAGAGATGGAAACCATTGGTGCTTGCGCAGGGGACTGCCTTCACCTTTAGTATTAAATCTACTGTGATATAGTTTTGCTGGAGTCACATTACTTTAGACTGCAAGAGGCAGGTTTCGTGTTCCTGAAACCTTTCCACTATTCAGAAAAGACGCAAGGGGGGAAGGGTCTGGGGGCCGGGGGGGGGGGGAACCTCAGCAGGGTATAGTATCATGACACCTCGTGACCACTTGTCATTCTAGGAGGTCGCCAGCTGCCACCTCCACCGCCTTGTGCAGGTAGGAGGGCCTTTAACCGGTTTTGTTGCTATAGAGTCCACCCTCCAAAGCAGCCATTTTCTTCAAGGGAAACTGAGCTCTGTCACCTGGAGGTCAGTTGCAAGTTCAGGAGACCCCCAGGAGATCCCCAGGCAAGGCCACAAAAGAAACAACACTGTACCTTACTTAAATTAGCGTGTTATAATTGTTATACACACGTTCATGCACACAACAATACAAAATTACATGTCCAGAGCCATAATAAGTGTCTAGAATGCAAAAAAGAAGTCCATGTAGAAGTCTCTAGTCAATTTCCAAAACTCTGGTCAATTTCCAGTAGGGTTCCTCTGAGCTCTTGGCTTTTGATAGGAGACAAACTCTGGTCAATTTCCAGTAGTGGTCCTCTGAGCTCTTGGCTTAGATAGATGATGAACTCTGGTCAATTCCCACCAGTGTTCCTCTGAGCTCTTGGCTTTTGATAGGAGACAAACTCTGGTCAATTTCCAGTAGTGGTCCTCTGAGCTCTTGGCTTAGATAGATGATGAACTCTGGTCAATTCCCACCAGTGTTCCTCTGAGCTCTTGGCTTTTGATAGGAGACAAACTCTGGTCAATTTCCAGTAGTGGTCCTCTGAGCTCTTGGCTTAGATAGATGATGAACTCTGGTCAATTCCCACCAGTGTTCCTCTGAGCTCTTGGCTTTTGATAGGAGACAAACTCTGGTCAATTTCCAGTAGTTGTCCTCTGAGCTCTTGGCTTCTGATAAGTAATGACACGTCTCCTGGGTTTAAACTAGATGTGTTTCAAGTGGCTCTCCTTCCTCCTAATCACCATCATTAAATTTGGAACCAGTGCTCAAAATACAATTTCACAGAGGCATGAGCCCAAACAGTGATACAGGCAGTCTAGGTTTTCAATGAACCTACCTGGAGGTTGGCAACCCTATTTTACATGTTACAGAGTTCAGTTAGCAGAAATCCAGGAGCACAGAGTAGAGCCGTTGAGCTTAAGAAAATAAAAGAAGCCATGTTGGATCAGGCCAATGGCCCATCCAACACTGTGTGTCACACAGTCACCAAAAAAATGAAGTGCCATCAAGACGTCTACCAGTGGGGCTAGAAGCCCTCCCACCGTGCCCCCCCACCAGTACCAAGAATACAGAGCATCAGACAGAGAGTTCCAACAATAAGCTGTGGGTAATAGCCACTGATGGATCTCTGCTCCATATGCTTATCCATTCCCCTCTTGAAGTTGTCTATGCTTGCGGCCGCCGCCACCTCCTGTTGCAGTGAATTCCACGTGTTAATCACCCTTAAGGTAAAGAAGGGCTTCCTTTTATCCGTTCTAACCTGACTGCTCAGCAATTTCATTGAATGCCCACGAGTTCTCATATTGTGAGAAAGGGAGAAAAGTCCTTCTTTCTCTACCTTCTCCATCCCATGCATAATCTTGTAAACCTCTCTCATGTCACCCCGCAGTCAAGAGCTCCAAGCGTTTCTCCAAGCTCAAGAGCCCCAAGCGTTTTACCCTTTCTTCATAGGGAAAGTGTTCCAGCCCTTTAATCATTCTAGTTACCCTTTTCTGCACTTTTTCCAATGCTATAATATCTTTTTTGAGGTGCGGTGACCAGAATTGTACACAGGACTCCAAATGAGGCCACACCATCGATTTATACAGCGGCATTATGATACTGGCTGATTTGTTTTCAATTCCCTTCCTAATAATTTCCAGCACGGCGTGGGCCTTTTTTTATTGCAATCGCACACTGTCTCGACATTTTCAGTGAGTTCTCTACCATGAGCTTCTTTATTCCCTCTCTTTCCTGACCATCTGCCTACTCCACCCTGGCGGTACCTTTCAACATTTTTAAAAATAAATTCCACCGAGCCTTTAGCGACCCTCCTAGACCCATGGAAGAAATCCTGCACAGATAAGGAGACGGAAGGTGTGGATTTGCTGAGCAGTTCTGATAAACCTCTCCACCCTTCATTTGCAAGCAGCTGCCCATGAGCTTGCCCTCCAACAATCAGAGCCATCAAAAGACAGAGAGGCTGACATCAGCACCTCAATGTATGCATAATTACTAGTCACAAGCCCTTGCGCCCAAGTTTGGAGCAGAATGACAAAGAAATACTGCTGTGGAGACAGAAGAACATCAGAAAAATAAAAAGAGCCCTGCTGGACCAGACCAGTGAGGGTCCATCTAGTCCAGCCTCCTGTCTCAGACAGTGGTCAACCAGTCCCTCTGGAGGGCCAACCACAGGGCAGAGAGGCCGAGGCCTTCCCCTGAGACGAACATCAGAAGAGCCCTGCTGGACCAGACCAGTGAGGGTCCATCTAGTCCAGCCTCCTGTCTCAGACAGTGGTCCACCAGCCAGTTCCTCTGGAGGGCCAACCACAGGGCAGAGAGGCCGAGGCCTTCCCCTGAGACGAACATCAGAAGAGCCCTGCTGGACCAGACCAGTGAGGGTCCATCTAGTCCAGCATCCTGTCTCAGTGGTCAACCAGTCCCTCTGGAAAGCCAACAACAGGGCATAGAGGCCAAGGCCTTCCCCTGAGAAAAACATCAGAAGATCCCTGCTGGGTCACACCAGTGAGGGTCCAGCCTCTTGTCTCACACAGGGGGCAACCAGTTCCTCTGGAGAGTCAACAACAGGGCAGAGAGGCAGAGGCCTTCCCTTGAGGAGAACATCAGAAGAGCCCCGCTGGATTAGACCAGTGAGGGTCCATCTAGCCCAGCATCCTGTTTCACACAGAGGGCAGCCAGTTCCTCTAGAGGGCGAACAACAGGGCAGAGAGGCCAAGGCCTTCCCCTGAGAAGAATATCAGAAGAGCTCTGCTAGATCAGACCAGTGAAGGTCCATCTCGCCCAGCAGGTACCAACCCCAAACCTCCAGAAGCTTCTGAAGCTGGAGTTGGTACCCCTATGAGATCTCCCCCCCACACACAGTCTTTAGAATTTCACCACACCTCTCATTATGGGTAGGGTGTGATAAGGCAGATGCGTATCTCACATCTGCAGCTTTTGAGATTGCAGCTGCCCAGCTCACACCCCGAAAATTAGAACAGAGTGTATTCTCAGCATGTTCAAAAGTTGCCCGGCTCAAAATGCCTCCCAGCTGATTCTGGGTACCACCCAGGCTAGGCTTCAAGAGGCTGTCTCATAAAGCCGTGTCTGCCATTTATCCAATGCAGGTCCATTTAAGAAGAGAAGAGAAGAGATTGTATTTATACCCCACCCTTTCATACCCGAAGGAGTCACAGAGTGGCTTCCAGTCTCCTTTCCTGTCCCCTCCCCACAACACACACCCTGTAAGGCAGGTGGAGCTGAGAGAGCTCTGACAGAAACTGCTCTTGAGCAGAACGGCTCTGAGAGAACTTGTGACTGACTCAAGGTCACTCCAGAAGCTGCAAGTGGAGGAGTGGGGAATTAAACCCAGTTCTCCCAGATGAGAGTCCATGCACTTAACCACTACACCATACTGGATCTCCATCCCTCAGGAAAGCCAGCGTGGCATAGGGGCTAAAGTAAAACAAAGAGAGGAGAAAAACCTAATGTTTCTATGTTGGCTGGTTACAGTCCCTATTGGGGAGGAAAGCAAAGGAAAAACGGATTGGATAAATATAGTTATAGGATGGAGGAGACTTGTCTTAGCAGTAGTCTGTGCGAAAACGATCTTAGTGGACCATACGCTGAACATGAGTCAACAGTGTGATGCGGTGGCTAAAAAGGAAAATGCAATTTTGGGCTGTATCAACAGAAGTCTAGAAGATGAAGAAGATACTAGATTTATATCCCGCCCTCCACTCCGAAGAGTCTCAGAGCGGCCCACAATCTCCTGTACCTTCCTCCCCCACAACAAACACCCTGTGAGGTAGATGAAGATATTGGATTTATATCCCGCCCTCCACTCCAAAGAGTCTCAGAGCGGCTCACAATCTCCTTTCCCTTCCTCCCCCACAACAGACACCCTGTGAGGTAGATGAAGACATTGGATTTATATCCTGCCCTCCACTCCGAAGAGTCTCAGAGCGGCTCACAATCTCCTTTCCCTTCCTCCCCCACAACAGACACCCTGTGAGGTAGATGAATATATTGGATTTATATCCCACCCTCCACTCCGAAGAGTCTCAGAGCGGATCACAATCTCCTTTCCCTTCCTCCCCCACAACAGGCACCCTGTGAGGTGGGTGGGGCTGAGAGGGCTCTCACAGCAGCTGCCTTTTCAAGGACAACCCCTGCCAGAGCTATGGCTGACCCAAGGCCATGCCAGCAGGTGCAAGTGGAGGAGTGGGAAATCAAACCCGGTTCTCCCAGATAAGGGACTACACACTTAACCACTACACCAAACTGGCTCTCCAGATCACGTGATGTCCAGTATCCAGATCACGTGATGTGATGGTATCGCTTTACTCTGCTCTGGTAAGATCTCACTAGGAGTATTGTGTTCAGTTTTGGGATACAGACAAGCTGGAACAGGTCCTGAGGAGGGTGATGAAGATGATGAGGGATCTGGAGACCAAATCCTATGAGGAAAGGTTGAAGGAGCTGGGGATGTTTAGCCTGGAGAGGAGGCAGCTGAGGTGATATGATCACCTTCTTCAAGTACTTGAAGGGCTGTCATATGGAGGATGGGGTGGAGCTGTTTTCTATGACTCCAGAAGGTAGGACCAGAATCGAAGGGTTGAAATTAAATCAAGAGTTTCCAGTTCAACATTAGAAAGAACTTCCTGACCGTTAGAGCGATTCCTCAGTGGAACAGGCTTCCTCCTCGGGAGATGGTGGGCTCTCCTTCCTTGGAGGCTTTTCATTAGAGGCTAGATGGCCATCTGACAGCAATGAAGATCCTGTGAATTTAGGGGGAGGTGTTTGTGAGTTTAGAGCAGTTCCTCAGTGGAACAGGCTTCCTCGGGAGGTGGTGGGCTCTCCTTCCTTGGAGGTATTTAAACAGAGGCTGGTTGGCCATCTGACTGCGATGAAGATCCTGTGAATTTGGGGTAGGTATTTGTGGGTTTCCTGCATTGTGCAGGGGGTTGGACTAGGTGACCCTGGAGATCCCTTCCAACTCTATGATTCTATGAAATATTTGCAAAGTATTATTTGCCTTTTTGAAAAACAGCTGAGCATTCAAAAACCTCAAGACCCTGAGTGCTGTTCTCTGTTCTGCACCTTGGTGTTCTCGACCCCATTTATGAGCACATTCAAATCCGGCAGACACCTTGTCAAGAAATGCAATTTTCCCCCTTTGGAGGTTGAAATGAGCAAAACCTTCACTGTGTGTGTTTTTTTAATTTCTTTCAGGGCAGAGAACAGGCGGCGGGGGGCGGGGGAGGCCAATCAGTGTCTTTCCAGGCTCAACTCCAGGCTCAACTATTATGAAATGCTAATAGGTCCAGCTAAAGGCAATGGCCAAGCTCTCCCCACCAACTCCTCTCCAAGTCAAGCTCTGTCCCCCTCCTTCTCTCCAAGCAGGGAACAGAGATTGGGAGGAATCAAAACTCGAGTGACTTCAGGAAGGAAAAGCCTCCTTGACCGGGCCTGACTAGGTCGGTGGGAGGGGAAAGGGAGAAGATAAACCTCCTGGAAGCAAGGAGGGCGGGCTCTTTGGTGCTGAGTCTCTCAGAGCAGACAGAACTCTTAACTGAGGTCTGGAGGTGGCAGCCATTAACCATGTGACAGCTTGAAGAGGTGTGAGTTCAAATCCCACATGGAGGCGTGGGTTCGCATTCCACTTCTAACACCGTGTAGTGTTTGGCACACAGGAACAACGAACAACAACACCCCGTTGTTTACAGAACAGCTTTATTGGCAAAGATGAAACACCAGGAAGGAGAGCCAAGCACAGACAGCATGTAGCTGGAGAGTTCTCCAACCATCCCACTCTAAACAAATTAAATAAAGAGGAATGGAATGGAGACCCTCCTACTTAAAGACACATACATCACAGAGGAAGCTTCAAAGTAATAGACCCTCTGTAGAGAGCTGTAACCTCCTCAGCTAAGGTCCCTGTCCTATACTTTAACATCCGATAGAGCATGTATGGAGAAAGGGATGGAGGATTTGCGTTTTCTCAATTTCTTCTGAATCCCTCGCTCAACCGGGTGCTGTGCCAAAAGTATGCTGGTAAACATTTTCTTTTTAATAAATCCTTCCTAACTTTTGACGCTGGCAGTGGGCTGCAAGAAGATCCAATCAGACAGCCCTAAAGGAAATCAACCCAGGCTGTTCCCTGGAAGGTCAGATGCTGAAGCTGAAGCTCAAATCCTTTGGCCACCCAATGAGAAGGGAGCTGTCACTGGAGAAGTCCCTGATGCTGGGAAAGACAGAAGGCAAAAGAAGAAGGGGACGGCAAAAGAGGAGATGGCTGGACAGAGTTACTGATGCAACTAACATGAATTTGAGCAGACTTTGGAGGATGGCGGAAGACAGGAGGGCCTGGCGTGACTTTGTCCATGGGGTAACAAAGAGTCGGACTCGACTGTGCGACTAAACAACAAAAGTGGTTCTCTGTACCACACAGACCTCCACCATCTTGGACATACTATTTTAAAAGGAGCACTTGGGGGGGCGGGGGGAGGCTGGCAGTTGGCAAGCGGCTATTCCTCCAAGGACGCACAAAGCAGTAAACGGTCTCCGTGGTGACCAAGCTCTGGCCAGTGAGAGACACAAAGGCGAGGCCTCCAAACTGGGTTAAGGAAGCTGGGAGTCCTGACCCTCCCAGGGAACAATTCCTACAAAGGACAGGTGGTGGCAGTGGTTACCCAAAATAAAAGCCTCTCCGGGTGCTGGGAAGATCTAGGAGGGCAGGGTGGAGCTGGGCCGGCAGGCCGGAACAGGCCTGTTCTGCTACACGCCCCTTTGAAGCTGCCAGGGTTGAAGGACTGCAGGAGAGCAGGCTGATGGTTTGGCTCTCTAGGGCGTTGTGTGGGGGGAAGCTCCGTGGAGGTTCTCACAGTAGGTTCTCCCTGTCCAAAGCAGGTGTATTTACCTTGGCAGAGAGCACCCAAGAAACCCATTCGTTCAGGGAGGGGGACCGGCTCCTTAAAGACGTAGGCGCTGAGACAACAGGGAAGGTTGTTGTTTTTCCAGGCCCATTTCTAGCTGAGTTGTGGAAGCACGCAGATCTTGAACTGAAGTCAGGGAGGGATTTGGCCCACTCTTTGAACTGCAACGTGATTCTCCTGGATTCCTATTCAAAAAGCCGAATTGGACACTACATTTTTGAGGAAAAACAGGGCACAACTTGTTTTAACCAACAATTTATAAGCAAAATCTTCTTTGACTGGCTCATTCAATTTAGGGTTGCCAGCCTCCAGGCAGAGCCTGGAGATTCCTGGAAGTGCAACTGGAAAAAATGGCCCTACCTGCTGAGAGCTTGTTTGGTGTGATGGTTAAGTGTGCGGACTCTTATCTGGGAGAACCGGGTTTGACTCCCCACTCCTTCACCTGCAGCTGCTGGAATGGCCTTGGGTCAGCCAGAGCTCTCTTATCTGGGAGAACTGGGTTTGATTGCCCACTCCTCCACTTGCAGCTGCTGGAATGGCCTTGGGTCAGCCGTAGCTCTCTTATCTGGGAGAACTGGGTTTGATTCCCCATTCCTCCACTCGCAGCTGCTGGAATGGCCTTGGGTCAGCCATAGCTCTTGTAGGAGTTGTCCTTGAAAGGGCAGCTTCTGTCAGAGCTCTCTCAGCACCACCTACCTCACAGAGTGTCTGTTGTGGGGGGAGGGGAAGGCAAAGGAGATTGTGACCTCTCTGAGATTTGGAGTGGCGGGCGAGATATAAATGTAATATCATCTTCTCCCTCTTCTTTTATACCAACCATCTTTGCCATATTTTCCCCTTTTTGCCTAATCCCTTCATGTAGCAGCTGAGAACTTGGGTCCAAAGGTAAGGATAGCATTCAACTCCAATTTCTGTCATCTGGAAACTAGCTGGAATTCTGGGAGATCTACAGGTCCCACCTGGAGGTCCTCCGCCCTAGATGGCAGGTTATGGGCCCAGCACTTTCTTTTGTGCCCCTCAGATCGACAAAGCACACGTCTCTAAAACGAGACCATCTCGGGCATGTCGGGAACAAGCCAGTGATACAAGCCTCTTCCTTGGTAATCTAACAAGCCCTGCAATGACATCATTCGGCCAATTTGCTCAGTGCAGCTGTTAAAAATCAAGCATCACCCTTCTAGGACGGGAAGGGTGCCGCTTGTCCTCTGACACAACCAGCCTGGCTCCTCCTGTGTTTTACAAGGCTCAAAATAATAGGGTGTCATTTTTTTTCTGCAAGGCATCCACCGTTGGGGCTGGTTCTTGAAGCCGCTGGCATTTGACTCCTGTTTCTGGTGACGCGACTGAGGTTTGAGCTGCGGCCTCTCCTATCGGAAGCCTGTAAACGCACAAGGTTTCTAAAACACAGTGTGTCCACCAAGGCATGCTCCTAACGAAACTGTTTGGTCAAGAAAAGAATCTTCCTGCGGCTTTGGAACTTCCTACACCAGGCGTCCGCCCTAAGAACCAAGCTGAGTGCATTCTGAGAAGGTTGCAGAGCCCAACACCCACATGCGTCTTGGGCTGCTTGATCTCCCACTATGGGGGGGGAAGGCCTCCTACTGGCAATGCTAGTTACTTGATTTTTAAAATAATGTTGCTACAGCACTTGCAGGAAAAAACCTGGGAGTGACATACAGTAGCTCAAGAAATCTCTAGAAACTCTAGGGCAGGGGTGGCCAAACTTACTTAACATAAGAGCCACCTAGAATCAACGTCAGATGTTTGAGAGTCACAAGATATGAACATCGGATGTTTGAGAGCTGCAGGACAGACGGAGGGATGGAAGGAAGGAAGGAGAAGAAGATACTGGATTTATATCCCACCCTCCACTCCGAATCCCAGAGTCTCAGAGCGGCTCACCATTTCCTTTACCTTCCTTCCCCACAACAGACACCCTGTGAGGTGGGTGGGGCTGAGAGGGCTCTCACAGCAGCTGCCCTTTCAAGGACAACCTCTGCCAGAGCTATGGCTGACCCAAGGCCATTCCAGTAGCTGCAAGCGGAGGAATGGGGAATCAAACCCAGTTCTCCCAGAAAAGGGTCCACACATTTAACCACTATACCAAACGGAAGGAAGGAAGGAAGGAAGGAAGGAAGGAAGGAAGGAAGGAAGGAAGGAAGGAAGGAAGGAAGGAAGGAAGGAAGGAAGGAAGGAAGGAAGGAAGGAAGGAAGGAAGGAAGGAAATATATGGGAGATGGAGAGGTGAAAAGAAAGCAACTTTAAATGCATTCTCCAAACCAGCAGCTGGCTAGGCCAAGACTTCTGACTGGCGCCTGGAGATTTGATTGGCTGTGCAGATTTCTAAAGAAGCATTGCTTTACCCGTTGGTGTTATACTCCTAAACTCTATAGCATGAAAGCTATTAATAGCCCTTTCTGCTGGAAAGATTGTGGACAAGGTGGTGACTTCATACATCTGTGGTGGTCCTGCCCTAAAATTCATAATTGTGGGGGTTCTTACATTAAAAGAAATGAAGGAAATCACTGGAGAATCTCTCCCCTTTCATCCAGAGACTGTTTTGTTAGGCTGGCGGCCCAATGCACCATCCAACAAAATCTCTGTAGACAGGATTGCCCTCTCACTGGCAGCAGCAGGATTGGAGGTTGCCGCACACTGGAAAGACAAGGATCTGCTTTCAATACATGCTGGAGAACCCGACTGTGGGATTATTTCCTACTAAGTGAAATCTCAATTTATAGTGCTGATGCTCTGACAGAACATACTCAAGAAAAATGTCCTGCGTTCTGGTTCCAAATAGTGGAATATCTCACCAAACATAATATTCTCCCCCCAAAAAACATTTTTTTTTTATCATGATATGCTCTATTTCTGATATGTTCTGGGCTCCCTTTCTCTCCTCTGGTCTGAATACAAAAACCGTGAGCTCTAATTAGTTGAGTTTGATTAACCGGATTTCTTAATAGAATATCGGGACAGTTGTTTGTACATGCCTACAGTAAAATCAGTCAACAGAATGCATTTTCACTGGATGCTCTTCAGTATAATTGTATGGCTGCTCCTTGGGAGAGCCAGTTTGGAGTAGTAGTGAAGTGTGCGGACTCTTATCTGGGAGAACCGGGTTTGATTCCCCCCTCCTCCACTTGCAGCTGCTGGAATGGCCTTGGGTCAGCCATAGCTCTCTTATCAGGGAGAACCGGGTTGGATTCCCCACTCCTCCACTTGCAGCTGCTGGAATGGCCTTGGGTCAGCCAGAGCTCTCTTATCTGGGAGAACCTGGTTTGATTCCCCACTCCTCCACTTGCACCTGCTGGAATGGCCTTGGGTCAGCCATAGCTCTGGCAGAGGTTGTCCTTGAAAGGGCAGCTGCTGGGAGAGCCCTCTCCAGCCCCACCCACCTCACAGGGTGTCTGTTGTGGGGGAGGAAGGTAAAGGAGATTGTGAGCCGCTCTGAGACTCTTCGGAGTGGAGGGCGGGATATAAATCCAATATCTTCATCTACCTCACAGGGTGTCTGTTGTGGGGGAGGAAGGGAAAGGAGATTGGGAGCCGCTCTGAGACTCTTCGGAGTGGAGGGCGGGATAGAAATCCAATATCTTCATCTACCTCACAGGGTGTCTGTTGTGGGGGAGGAAGGGAAAGGAGATTGGGAGCCGCTCTGAGACTCTTCGGAGTGGAGGGCGGGATAGAAATCCAATATCTTCTTCTTCTTCTTCTTCTTGGTTCTCCATTTTATGGATTACTCTTTCTTTTCCTTGGTTGTTTTTTTAAAATTTGTTTCTTATATCCTCACTTAGGCTGCGTTATTTGAGGTGAGAGATGACAGCGTTCTTTGATGTAAAGTGAAAATCTGTTAATAAAAATCTGATTAATTTAAAAAAAAAAGAAACATGGCTTCTGCAGCATCAGCTGGCGCAGCACAAGGAGCTTCACTGTGCGATTGAAGGCAAGCTGCGGCAGCCATTTTGGGGCTGGCTCCGCCTCCCGGGGCAGCTGTTTTGTGACTGCGTCAGAATTCCAGAGGTGCCCGCGAGCTCAGAAAGGTTGGAGACCCTGGCTCTGCAGTTTCCGAGGCCTACAAAACGGTGCTGGGAGGAGCCGCTGGTACTTTCCCTCCGTACAGCAAATCTAACATCCCCCCTCCCCCCCAAAAAAACCAAAACAGAAACAACAGCCACAAACTTTTTCTTCATTCCCTGTTTCAGGGATCCGCCTCCCGAGTCAATTGCCCTCATCCATGCAAAGCTGAGATGTACGGCTGGCGCAATAATATCTAGAACTTTCCCTCTGCAACGCTGTTTTAATTCCCCTTGACAGATGTTGACCTGGGAAATCTCGTAGTGGGAACGGGAGGCAGGAACTGGCACTCGTCAGTCAACCACAAAAAAGCTTTAGCGACAACCAACAACTCACTGCTGGTGACAATCACAACCACAATCTAACGGCTTTCCCAAAGGAGACACGCTTGACAGGACATTGAGTTCACCTCTCTTGTCCCCGGGCACAGTTTGTGCTACCAGAACAGTGCACAGTTGCCACCTCCAGGTTGGGAAATTCCTGGAGATAAGTTGCCAACCTCCAGGTGGGTGCTGGAGCTCTTCCAGCATTACAACGGTCTCCAGACTGCATAAACTACTTATTTATGGTTCATTTAAAAGCGTTCTTCCACTTTTCCTGGAGAAAATGGCTGCTTTGGAAGGGGGAACCCAGGGCATTATATTCTACCGAGGTCCCACCTAAACCCCGCTCCTCCACCTTCAAATCTCCAGGAATTTCAAAACCTGGAGTTGGCAACCCTATGTGGGGTGGGGCCTGGGGAGGGCGGGCCTTAGAAGGGGGAAGGAGTTCAGTAGAGCTATGAAGCCACAGACGCCACACCCCCCAAGCCGCCATTTTCTCCCAACTGATCCCTGTTGTCTGGGGACTGGTTTAAATTCCTGCAGCTCTCCAGGCCCAACCTGGAGTCTGACAACGTAGGAAGAGGGGAGGGCTCTAAAGCCCCAAAGACAGCTTTTCGAAGAGTTTTAGGGGCATCCGGGGTAAAGGGTATGGTTTCCAGCCTCCAGGTGTAGGGTTGCCAATCCCCAGGTGGGGGCAGGGGATTCCCCGTTTTGGAGGCCCTCCCCCCACTTCGGGGGGAGGGGAGAGAAACGTCTGCTGGGAACTCTGTTATTCCCTATGGAGATTTATTCCCATAGAAAAACATGGAGAATTGATCCGCGGGTATCTGGGGCTCTGGGGGGGGCTGTTATTTGGGGTAGAGGCACCAAATTTTCAGTATAGCATCTAGTGCCTCTCCCCAAAATACCCCCCAAGTTTCAAAAAGATTGGACCAGGGAGCCCAATTCTATGAGCCCCAAAAGAAGGTGCCCCTATCCTTCATTATTTCCTACGGAAGGAAGGCATTGAAAAGGTGTGCCTTTCAATGTGATGGCCAGAACTCCCTTTGGAGTTCATTTATGCTTGTCACAGCCTTGATCTCGGCTCCACCCCTAATGTCTCCTGGCTCCACCCCCAAAGTCTCCTGGCTCCACTCCGAAAGTCCCCAGATATTTCTTGAATTGGACTTGGCAACCCTATCCAGGTGGGAGGTGGGGATGCCTTGGAATTACTGGTCATCTCCAGACCACAGAGATCAGTTCCCCTGGAGAAAACAGATGCTTTGGAGGGTGAGCTCTCTAGGGCATTGTAACCCACTGAAGTCTCTGGCCTCTCCGGGCTTAATCCCCAAATCTCCAGGAGTTTCCCAACCTGGATCCAGTAACCTTCCCCACCTTTCCCCAGTGGCCAATGAGGGGGGGAAATAACCTGCCAGTTGGGACAACTGAAGCTTCCAGATTTCAGCTTTCATGTAAGGTTTATGGCCCTCAAGATTGCAAAGTTTCAGTCTGTGCCAGGCACACATCCGTAACACCCCCAGTCAAATGTCCCGTAATGTTTCCAGCCTCGGATGAAGGTGAAAA
Source organism: Heteronotia binoei (assembly GCF_032191835.1). Classification (NCBI taxonomy): domain Eukaryota; kingdom Metazoa; phylum Chordata; class Lepidosauria; order Squamata; family Gekkonidae; genus Heteronotia; species Heteronotia binoei. Next base: position 35,100,298 of record NC_083242.1, on the reverse strand, counting down.
GGCTGCATTGGTGGTCGAAACATACTATTAAACAAAATCACGCCGATATCACTGGGAAATTCTATCCTTTATAGATCCCCCTGTCCCAGCTTTCTTATGGCCCTGAGCAAAGGATATCCCTAAGCAAAATAAGCATAGAAAAAGACGTTGACACACAGCAGGAGAAGGGCGTTGATGCAGCAAACCCGAGCCCAGAAAGGAGACGGCGTGTGAGCCCCAGATATTTCTGAGTTCAGGCCTGGGGAACTGCAGACACCACTCCTGGTCTGTCCTTCCTGGGGCTCTGTCAGAAAACAAGAGAAACGGGTCGCGTTTGAAAGAAAAATAAGCATTGTGGAGGATAGGTTTGCCCAGTGACTATGGTAGCTAACTGGAGCTTCCAGGTACAGGAGTAGTCTATCTTCATAACGAATGCTGAGGTCAAACAGCAGGGGAGATCAAGTAGGACAGCAAGGGAGACAGCCATGCATAGTGGTCAGGATCTTGGAAGCTTAGGTTAAACCCCCCCCCATCTACAAAGCAAATGTTTTGGGTGAACTTGGTCTGGACACACACTCTCAGCCTCATCCATTTCACTGGCTTGTTGTTATTCCTCATCTAAATAGTTCACATTGCTTTCCTACTGAGAAAGACTGGATCATGAGGACATGAAAACAGTGAAAAGGGGGAGGCAACCCAGTTGCACCCAGGAGAGCTATTTGCTCTGTAGCTCCTGTGCGATTGAGCAAGCCTGGCAAAGCAAACTGTGTTGCAGAAGGAAGCAAGAGAGAGGGAGAAGGAAGCAGATGACAGCCAGTTGCTTGTGGGTCTGATAGGACCCCTCTAGGGCCCTGATCCGGCCCCCAGGCCACATGTTTGACACTGCTGCTCTAGATATTTCCCAACCCAGAGTTGGCAACCCTGTTAGTCCATGGGCAAAGTCTGCCTCCGTATTCCAAGGGGTAACAACCAGGGTTCCATTCCCAGCATGCCCACTTCTCTTCCCAAGGAAAAGCCAACTGTTCCCCTGGGTTCGTCTGGCCTACTCACCCTCGTTTGCTGTCTCAGGTAGTGATTTGGGCACTGAAACTGGGGGAAGAGATGGGTGTCGCTCTGTTCGAAGGGTCCACCAGGTCATGTTTTGGATCTGCAGTTTTTAAAAAAGAAAGAAACTTACCTATGGTTTCACCAGAGAATTTCCAGTCATTCAAGAGCTACACTAGATCACTTCCGGGTTCATCCGGGAAGTGACGCACTGCACACAAAGCCGTGCCCCCACCCCAAAAGCTCCTGCATGTTGCCAGGCAACCTTAGTGGCTGCCATTGGGTTGCCAACCTCCAGGTGGCAGCTGGAGAGCTCCCACAATGGCAATTGATCTCCAAGCAACAGAAATCAGTGGCCCTGGAGGAAATGGCTGCTTTGGAGAGTGGGTTCTAGAGCAGGGGTCTCGAATTCATTCGTTATGAGGGCTGGATCTGACATAAATGAGACCTTGTTGGGCTGGGCCATGTTGGATCAGGCTGGGCCATGTCAGGTTGGGCCATGTGTGTACCAATTTAAGATTAGGTAGCAGAGATAAAATTTTTATAAAGAACACAGACAAACACAAAGGTATATTTTAAAACAAAACATGCTTAAAACATTAGCACTCATTGGCCTTAAAGATGCTTTCTTTGTATTCCTCCCATGGGATCCAGGGGACTGGGCAAAGGAAGCTCTGGCTCTTTCCTTCCTTCCCCAGGGGACCAGGAGGGGGAGGAGCCTCAGCCAATAGAAGGGAGAGAGGCTTGACTCAGTAGCTCTGCTGTGCGATTGAGAGAGCCTGGCAAAGCAAGCTATCCCTCCTCCCCCTTCCTCCCTAAGGGAGGAGCCTCAGCCAACGGAGAAAATAGAGCTTTTGCTATGCAGCAATTGAGCAAGCCTTGCAAAGCAAGCCACGATGCAGAAGGAAGCAAGAGAGAGGGAGAAGGAAGCAGAGGACAGCCAGTTGCTCAGAGGCCTGATAGGAGCCCTCTGGAGGCCTGATTCAGGCCCCGAGGCCGCATGTTTGTCACCCCTGCTCTAGGGCATCATAGCCTACTGAGGTCCCTCCCCTCCCCAAACCCCACTCAGTCTCATCAGGTCTCAGAGGCTAATCGGGTCAGCCCTGGTCAGTACTTGGACAGGAGACCACCGAGGAAGTCCAAGGTTGCTATGCAGAGGCAGGCAATGGCAAGCCACCTCTGCTTGTCTCACCCTGTCCTGCGTGGCCCAGGCTAGCCGGATCTTGTCAGATCTCAGAAGCTGTATAGGGTTGGCCTTGGTTCGTACTTGGATGGGAGACCACCCAGGAAGAGGCAGGCAATGGCAAGCCACCTCTGAATGTCCCTTGCCTTGACCACGATGGCTCAGGCAAACCTGACCTCATCACACTTCAAAAGCTTGGACTGTCCTTGGGTGGGAGCCCAGCAAGGAAACCCAGGGTTGCTACGCAGAGGTAGGCAATGGTGACCCACCTCCGTCTCTACATTGACCTAGATGGCCCAGACTAGCCCAATCTCCTCAGATCTCAGGAGCTAAGCAGAGTCAGGCTTGGCTTGTCCTTGAATGGGAGCCCAGCAAGGAAGCCCTGGGTTGCTACACAGAGGTAGGCAATGGTGACCCACCTCCGTCTCTACATTGACCTAGATGGCCCAGACTAGCCCCATCTCCTCAGATCTCAGGAGCTAAGCAGTCAGGCTTGGCTAGTCCTTGGGTGGGAGCCCAACAAGGAAGCCCAGGGTTGCTATGCAGAGGTAGGCAATGGTGACCCACCTCCGTCTCTACATTGACCTAGATGGCCCAGGCTAGCCCGATCTCCTCAGATCTCAGGAGCTAAGCAGTCAGGCTTGGCTAGTCCTTGGGTGGGAGCCCAACAAGGAAGCCCAGGGTTGCTACACAGAGGTAGGCAATGGTGACCCCCCTCCATCTCTACATTGACCTAGATGGCCCAGACTAGCCCGATCTCCTCAGATCTCAGGAGCTAAGCAGAGTCAGGCTTGGCTAGTCCTTGGATGGGAGCCCAGCAAGGAAGCCCAGGGTTGCTACGCAGAGGTAGGCAATGGTGACCCACCTCCGTCTCTACATTGACCTAGATGGCCCAGACTAGCCCGATCTCCTCAGATCTCAGGAGCTAAGTAGAGTCAGGCTTGGCTAGTCCTTGGGTGGGAGCCCAGCAAGGAAGCCCAGGGTTGCTACGCAGAGGTAGGCAATGGTGACCCACCTCCGTCTCTACATTGACCTAGATGGCCCAGATTAGCCCGATCTCCTCAGATCTCGGGAGCTAAGCAGAGTCAGGGTTGGCTAGTCCTTGGATGGGAGCCCAGCAAGGAAGCCCAGGGTTGCTACGCAGAGGTAGGCAATGGTGACCCACCTCCATCTCTACATTGACCTAGATGGCCCAGACTAGCCCGATCTCCTCAGATCTCAGGAGCTAAGTAGAGTCAGGCTTGGCTAGTCCTTGGGTGGGAGCCCAGCAAGGAAGCCAAGGGTTGCTACGCAGAGGTAGGCAATGGTGACCCACCTCCGTCTCTACATTGACCTAGATGGCCCAGATTAGCCCGATCTCCTCAGATCTCGGGAGCTAAGCAGAGTCAGGCTTGGCTAGTCCTTGGATGGGAGCCCAGCAAGGAAGCCCAGGGTTGCTACGCAGAGGTAGGCAATGGTGACCCACCTCCATCTCTACACTGACCTAGATGGCCCAGACTAGCCCGATCTCCTCAGATCTCGGGAGCTAAGCAGAGTCAGGCTTGGCTAGTCCTTGGATGGGAGCCCAGCGAGGAAGCCCAGGGTTGCTACGCAGAGGTAGGCAATGGTGACCCACCTCCATCTCTACATTGACCTAGATGGCCCAGACTAGCCCGATCTCCTCAGATCTCAGGAGCTAAGCAGAGTCAGGCTTGGCTTGTCCTTGAATGGGAGCCCAGCAAGGAAGCCCTGGGTTGCTACACAGAGGTAGGCAATGGTGACCCACCTCCGTCTCTACATTGACCTAGATGGCCCAGACTAGCCCCATCTCCTCAGATCTCAGGAGCTAAGTAGAGTCAGGCTTGGCTTGTCCTTGGGTGGGAGCCCAACAAGGAAGCCCTGGGTTGCTACGCAGAGGTAGGCAATGGTGACCCACCTCCGTCTCTACATTGACCTAGATGGCCCAGGCTAGCCCGATCTCCTCAGATCTCAGGAGCTAAGCAGTCAGGCTTGGCTAGTCCTTGGGTGGGAGCCCAACAAGGAAGCCCAGGGTTGCTACGCAGAGGTAGGCAATGGTGACCCACCTCCATCTCTACATTGACCTAGATGGCCCAGATTAGCCCGATCTCCTCAGATCTCAGGAGCTAAGCAGAGTCAGGCTTGGCTAGTCCTTGGATGGGAGCCCAGCAAGGAAGCCCAGGGTTGCTACGCAGAGGTAGGCAATGGTGACCCACCTCCATCTCTACATTGACCTAGATGGCCCAGACTAGCCCGATCTCCTCAGATCTCAGGAGCTAAGCAGAGTCAGGCTTGGCTAGTCCTTGGGTGGGAGCCCAGCAAGGAAGCCCAGGGTTGCTACGCAGAGGTAGGCAATGGTGACCCACCTCCGTCTCTACATTGACCTAGATGGCCCAGATTAGCCCGATCTCCTCATATCTCGGGAGCTAAGCAGAGTCAGGCTTGGCTAGTCCTTGGATGGGAGCCCAGCAAGGAAGCCCAGGGTTGCTACGCAGAGGTAGGCAATGGTGACCCACCTCCATCTCTACATTGACCTAGATGGCCCAGACTAGCCCGATCTCCTCAGATCTCAGGAGCTAAGCAGAGTCAGGCTTGGCTAGTCCTTGGGTGGGAGCCCAGCAAGGAAGCCCAGGGTTGCTACGCAGAGGTAGGCAATGGTGACCCACCTCCGTCTCTACATTGACCTAGATGGCCCAGATTAGCCCGATCTCCTCATATCTCGGGAGCTAAGCAGAGTCAGGCTTGGCTAGTCCTTGGATGGGAGCCCAGCAAGGAAGCCCAGGGTTGCTACGCAGAGGTAGGCAATGGTGACCCACCTCCATCTCTACATTGACCTAGATGGCCCAGACTAGCCCGATCTCCTCAGATCTCAGGAGCTAAGCAGAGTCAGGCTTGGCTAGTCCTTGGGTGGGAGCCCAGCAAGGAAGCCCAGGGTTGCTACGCAGAGGTAGGCAATGGTGACCCACCTCCGTCTCTACATTGACCTAGATGGCCCAGATTAGCCCGATCTCCTCATATATCGGGAGCTAAGCAGAGTCAGGCTTGGCTAGTCCTTGGATGGGAGCCCAGCAAGGAAGCCCAGGGTTGCTACGCAGAGGTAGGCAATGGTGACCCACCTCCATCTCTACATTGACCTAGATGGCCCAGACTAGCCCGATCTCCTCAGATCTCAGGAGCTAAGCAGAGTCAGGCTTGGCTAGTCCTTGGGTAGGAGCCCAGCAAGGAAGCCCAGGGTTGCTACGCAGAGGTAGGCAATGGTGACCCACCTCCATCTCTACATTGACCTAGATGGCCCAGACTAGCCCGATCTCCTCAGATCTCAGGAGCTAAGCAGAGTCAGGCTTGGCTAGTCCTTGGGTGGGAGCCCAGCAAGGAAGCCCAGGGTTGCTACGCAGAGGTAGGCAATGGCCAACCACCTCTGCTCATCTTTTGCTTTGACGTAGATGGCCCAGGCTAGACATATCGCATCAGATCTTAGAAGTTAAGCAGGGTTTGTCCTGGTTAGAACTTGAATGGAGTTGACAACCTTAGAGCCGTGGGAGGGCAAGTAATTCCGCAGGGTCTATTGCCACAGAGTGGACCCTCCAAAGCAGCCATTTCCTCCGGGGCAGCTGACCTCTGTCATCTGGAGACCAGTTCTAAATTCTGGAAAAATATAAAATTCTGCAAGACAGCCACGTTCTTTGCCCTTTGTGGATCTTTGGGTGCTTCAGAAATACACCCCCCCCCCCAAAAAAAACAACCTGCAAAGAAATATATTCAACAAATGCATACAATATTTGATATAGTGACACAGCCCTTCTTCAAAATTCTTATTTGCAATAAAGTCCTTTCAACCAAGCAGTCTCTTTACTCAAGCAGTCTCTTAATGATGCTCACTGTTGTCTGCAGATGAGTATATATTCTTGGAAAATAGCCTCAAAATATAATTCCACACCAGTAGCCTCAAGTCATAATCCCGCACTACATGATATCTAGATTTTGAAGCGTGTTTCAGTCTGTGGTCCTTCATCAGGTAAGTTCTATTTCCTTCAAGGAAAAATTCTATTCATATACTCTTTCCAAATACATATAGAGAAGAATTTGTGTGTAGCTTCTTTTTGGGGTCCCAATTAACAATATTACTCAGCTTCATAGCCTCGCACGATTCAGACTTCGGGGCTGCTTCGCTGAAAGGACTATTGCAAACAAGTATTTTTGCTGGGAAAGTCAGAAGGCAAAAGAAGAAGGAGACGACGAAAGAGGAGATGGCTGGGCAGCATTACTGATGTAACTGACACAAATTTGAGCAGACTTCGGAGGATGGTGGAAGACAGGAGGGCCTGGCGTGACTTGGTCCACGGGGTCGCAGAGTCGGACTCGACTGCGACTGAACAACAACAAATTTTTGTAACAAGGACTGTGTCAGTATATCAAATATTGTATGCATTTGTTGAATATATTTCTTTGCACATGATAGATGGATAGACAGACAGACGGACAGAGAGAGAGAGAGAGAGAGATAGATGATGGATGGATGGATGGATGGATGGATGGATGGATGGATGGATGGATAGATAGATGATAGATAGAGAGAGAGAGAGATAGATAGATAGATAGATAGATAGATAGATAGATAGATAGATAGATAGATAGATAGATAGATAGATAGATAGATAGATGATGGATGGATGGATGGATGGATGGATGGATGGATGGATGGATGGATGGATGGATGGATGGATGGATGGATGGATGGAGTGTTATTAAACACAGTTTTTTGGGGGGGTGTTGTATTTGAGACATTTATACTGTGTTCCTCCTTTCGTTACTTTCATCAGAAATGCAGACAGCTTCACTCTGCCTCCACCTGTCAAGCTCCTCTATATTTCTTTCCATGGAATCTAAGTGCCAGGTACAAGGGGCCCTGTTACTTTCTGATATTTACTACCTAATAGCCGTTACCATCTGGCAAAGGAATGTTTACAACTTTAGAGGGCTCTGTTTAGTCTCCGGAAAGACATGTCCTTCTGTGATTTGCAAAAACCCCAATTGGCAGGGAACTTTATTACCTTTCATGGCTATCCAGACCAAATGGCCAAGCCAAACTGTTGTATCATGTTGAACAAAGCAGGAGTCAAGTCTCACCTTTAAGACCAACCAAGTTTTATTCAGAACGTAAGCTTTCGTGTGCTCTCTACGCACACTTCATCAGACGAGGGGATCACAATACCTGATCCCCTCGTCTGATGAAGTGTGCTTAGAGAACACACGAAAGGTTATGTTCTGAATAAAATTTGGTTGGTCTTAAAGGTGAAACTTGACTCCTGCTTCGTTCAACTGCTTCACACCAACACAGCTGCCCTCTTGGATCTAGTCTCTGGATGTGTGAGAAGCGATGCCCCTGTGTTCTCAAGGTCCTTATCTTTTGAAGCATCTTTGCCAATTCTCTTTGTAGTTTTATTATTCTAACCTGTAACCCCTGGGTTCGAAAAGAACCGCCAATTTAGTAACCGCTAGTAACATGTTATATAGCTATGTATGTTGTTTGAATCCTCAGTTCTTTCACAGACGTGTTCCGTGGAACACTAATAAATGAATCTATTTGCAAACCACAAAGGATATCATTATTTGGACTATCAGTGCTTGACACCACCCTTCTCTCCTCACCTGGGACTTGGCGGGAGGCCCGGTCAGCCAACTGATCCCAACCGCCACGGCGGCTGTCAGCATACAGAGGATGGCGGCAAAGTGAAGGTAGTGGACATCTTTCACAAGAGACGGGCGGTCGTCTGGGGTCCCGCAGTGGGGCTTGGGGTGCATGAAGTCCAAAGACATCCGGGTCAGGCCCACGGCTAGCCCCACCATCAGGCCCCAGAACGCACCCTGAAAAGAGAAACAAAAGGAAATACTTCTTTATACTACGAATTCGCTGCCAGAAAGTGTAGCGATGGCCACAAGCATAAAGGAGGTTAGACGGATTCAGGGAGGAGAGGTTTAAGCAGTGGGTTACTAGTCACGGTGAATAAAGGGAACCTCCACATTCAGAGGTAGTCAACCTCTGGATCCCAGTGCCAGGAGGCAACATCAGGGGAAAGCCTCTCTCTCCCCTGCTGTTGAACCTCAGAGGAACTGGCTGACCACTGTGTGAGATAGGAGGCTGGACTAGATGGACCCTCACTGGTCTGACCCAGCAGGGCTCTTCTGATGTTCTTCTCAAGGGAAGGCCTCAGCCTCTCTGCCCTGTTGTTGGCCCTCCAGAGGAACTGGCTGGCCACTGTGTGAGACAGGAGGCTGGACTAGATGGACCCTCTCTGGTCTGACCCAGCAGGGCTCTTCTGATGTTCTTCTCAGGGAAAGGCCTCGGCCTCTCTGCCCTGTTGTTGGCCCTCCAGAGGAACTGGCTGGCCACTGTGTGAGACAGGAGGCTGGACTAGATGGACCCTCTCTGGTCTGACCCAGCAGGGCTCTTCTGATGTTCTTCTCAGGGAAAGGCCTCGGCCTCTCTGCCCTGTTGTTGGCCCTCCAGAGGAACTGGCTGGCCACTGTGTGAGGCAGGAGGCTGGACTAGATGGACCCTCCCTGGTCGGATCCAGCTGGGCTCTTCTGATGTTCTTCTCAGGGGAAGGCCTCAGCCTCTCTGCCCTGTTGTTGGCCCTCCAGAGGAACTGGCTGGCCACTGTGTGAGACAGGAGGCTGGACTAGATGGATCCTCACTGGTCTGACCCAGCAGGGCTCTTCTGATGTTCTTCTCAGGGAAAGGCTTCGGCCTCTCTGCCCTGTTGCTGGCCCTCCAGAAAAACTGGTTGGCCCCTGTGTGAGACAGGAGGCTGGACTAGGTGGACCCTCCCTGGTCTGATCCTGCAGGACTCTTCTGATGCTCTTCTCAGGGGAAGGCCTCAGCCTCTCTGCCCTGTTGTTGGCCCTCCAGAGGATCTGGTTGGGCCCTGTGTGAGACAGGAAGCTAGACTAGATGGACCCTCTCTGGTCTGATCCAGCAGGGCCCTTCTTAGGTTCTTATGAAGACCTCAGCCTCTCTGCCCTCTTGTTGGCCCTCCAGAGGAACTGGCTGGCCACTGTGTGAGACAGAAGGCTGGACTAGATGGACCCTCACTGATCTGACCCAGCAGGGATTTTCTGATGTTCTTCTCAAAGGAAGGCCTCAGCCTCTCTGCCCTCTTGTTGGCCCTCCAGAGGAACCAGTTGGCCCAGAAAGGTTGGGGATCCCTGGATTAGATAACGCTGCTCCCGACAGATCCAATCTGTTTGCAATATGAGTCACATCTTCCCTTTTGGAGCATTTTTAATTTCTGGCGGCCGATGCTCTGCATGTCAAGTCAACCAAGTGAGAAGTCAAAACACTAATTTGTGAAAAGTTTCTGCCGGAATAAACTCGGTTAACCTTGGGGGTAGCACTGGATCACTTGCTTACAAATAGACTGATGGGGCTACCCTTTTGAAGTTCTCTCCTTAACGCGAGTCTAACTACCTTGTCCGACTTGTAACTCTATGTATAAATATATCAGCCGTGGGCGTACCCCTCCAATACGTCTGGTGAAGCGAGCCCTGGAATAAATTGTGTTAATCCTTACGGCGCCACCGGACTGCATTTTAATCACCCTGTGATCACACAACAGCGGCAGACGACTTTATTAATCGCTGTTCTGCCCCTTTGGATATATAAAATAGAGTTGCTGGCTTGGGAAAGAGCTGGAGATTTGGGGGGCGGAGCCTGGGGAAGGCAGGGTCTGGGGAGGGGAGGGGCTTCAGCAGGGTATAATGCCACAGAGTCCACTCTCCAAAGCAGCCATTTCCTCCAGTGGAATTAATCTTGGTCGCTTGGACACCACAGGAGGTGGCGGCGGCTGTACGCATAGCCAGCTTCAAGAGGGGATTGGATAAATATATGGAGCAGAGGTCCATCAGTGTCTATTAGCCACAGGGTATTGTTGGAACTCTCTGTCTGGGGCAGTGATGCTCTGTATTCTTGGTGCTTGGGGGGGGGGGACAGTGGGAGGACTTCTAGTGCCCTGGCTCCACTGATGGACCTCCTGATGGCATCTGGGTTTCTTGGCCACTGATTGACATGGAGTGTTGGACTGGAGGGGCCACTGGCCTGATCCAACATGCCTTCTCTTATTTCTTATGGGCGTCTAGTGCCCTGGCCCCACTGATGGATCTCCTGATGGCATCTGGGTTTCTTGGCCCCTGATTGACATGGAGTGTTGGACTGGAGGGGCCACTGGCCTGATCCAACATGCCTTCTCTTATGTTCTTATGGGCTTCTAGTGTCCTGGCCCCACTGATGGACCTCCTGATGGCATCTGGGGTTTTTTTTGGCCACTGTGTGACACCGAGTGTTGGACTGGAGGGGCCTTCTCTTATGTTCTTAAATTGTAATAGCTGAAGATCTCCAGGTACAACCCTAGGAGTCTGCTTTCAGCATCCAAAGAAAGTTGATGGGATTTCTGAGGGGTGCTAAAGGTGCCAGTGTTTCTGGATGACCTGCTGAGGATGGGACGGGAAAGCTACCAGGTTTTGTGAACAGTGCTAAGCAGGGCTTTTGGGGGCAGGAGCGCATAGGAGCGGAGATCTGCCTGGGCTGGCCAGAGCTCTTGTGGCACGCTGGGGAAGGTGCGGGGAGCCTTCTTTAAATACCTCTCTGATGACTTCAGCCTTCCCCAGTTCAGCTCCTGCTGAACCTTTTCTACCAAAAAGAAAAAAAGCCCCGGTGTTAAGTATTGCTAAATTAAGGGCAAATGGGTCAGAGGGGAGTAAGGCTAGACAGTTGTCAGGATTAGTATAATGTGTGGTGACAGTTCTTGGGACACTCATTCGTTCCTAATTTATGCATCTCCCAAGAGTGGGGAGAGGGTTGTTAGTCAGCCGCTTCTGACTTCACCTTCACCTTCCCAGGTTTCCCCAGGCTTGCCTCCGGCTGGCGTCCATTTTTGTGTCCTTTGGGGCCAGACAGTGTCTTATATTTATGATTTCCGAGGTGATATTATACGAAGGGTGTTCCTGCCTCTTTCTAGCCTGCTCAACTGCTCGTCCGCAAGAGGAGGAGCGTGACTGCTAGCAGCATCTCAGCCTTGAGAACAGCTGAGAGATGGTGTTCTCACCCTCCTCCCAATAGTGCCATAGTGCAGCCAGGTGGCATTACAGGGTGTAGTCAGGTAGCATCACAGGGGACAAACTGGTGGCATCACAAAGCACAGCCCGGTAGTATTCACTTAGCTGCAGTCAAGATCCGTAACGGCCCACGTATCTGTTTGAGTTGTGCGCCCTTAGTTTATATGGCCGAGGACCTGCCTACCTTAGGGACCGTCTCTCCCCATACGAACCCCAGAGAGCACTGAGGTCAGCAGGGAAGAACCTGCTAACTATCCCCGGGCCGAAAGAGGTAAAACTACAGAGTACCCGTGCCCGGGCCTTCTCTGCTGTGGCTCCACAACTTTGGAACCAGCTTCCGGAGGAAATGCGGGCCCTGCGGGATTTTGAACAGTTCCGCAGGGCCTGCAAGACCATCCTTTCTCGAATGGCCTTCACCGACAAAAGAGAGAGACTGCTAAGAACTTACCATCTGTATAATAGCACCAGCATATTAATATTAATTTTATTGTTTTTAGAATTTTAATAGAATTTTAATTAAATTGTCAATTAGTCTTGTTGAAATACACTGTATAATTAACGTATTGATTTGTGTTGTCAGCCGCCCTGAGCCTGCTTCGGCGGGGAGGGCGGGATAGAAGTAAAATGATGTAAACTTTGTGTGAATCGACTTCAGCTCCCCGACCCAAGTCTGAGGGGACGTGGGAAAGCCAGAAGGCTGCTGTCCGCTAGCCGCGCACCCGACGCTGGATCTACCTGCTCGTTGGCTCGCTTCCAGAAAACAGCCAGCAGAAACACAGCTGTGACGGGCGGCGCGAGGTAGCTGGTAACAGACTGGATGTAGATGTACAGTTGACCGCTGTTGGAGCTCTGCAGGATCGGAATCCAGACCACGCTCACAACCACCAAGATGACGGTGACTATCCTGCAAGAGTTAGCGCAAGACGCGGAAGCGTGAAGAAACATCGGACAGCTCGTAAACGATACAGACAACCGGGGGTGGAATTCTAGCAGGAGCTCCTTTGCGTAGCAGGCCACACCCCCTGATTAGCCCGTCCTCCAGAAAAGAACCTTGTAAGCTCTTGGAGGATTGGCTACATCAAGGTGCGTGTGACCTAATATGCAAAGGAGCTCCTGCTAGAATTCCACCCCTGCAGACAACAACACAGTTAAAAATAGGGTTGCCAACCCCCAGGTGAGGGCAGGGGATTCCCCGGTTTGGAGGCCCTCCCCCCGCTTCAGGGTCATCAGAAAGCAGGGGGAGGGGAGGGAAATGTCTGCTGGGAACTCTATTATCCCCTATAGAGATTTATTCCCATAGAAAATAATGGAGAATTGAGCAGTGGATATCTGGGGCTCTGGGGGGGCTGTTTTTTGGAGTAGAGGCACCAAATTTTCAGTATAGCATCTAGTGCCCCTCCCCAAAATATCCCCCAAGTTTCAAAAAGATTGGACCAATTCTATGAGCCCCAATAGAAGGTGCCCCTATCCTTCATTATTTCCTATGGAAGGAAAGAATTGAAAAGGTGCGCCGTCCCTTTAAATGTGATGGCCAGAACTCCCTTGGAGTTCATTTATGCTTGTTACACCCTTGCTCCTGGCTCCGCCCCTAATGTCTCCTGGCTCCACCCCCAAAGTCCCCAGATATTTCTTGAATTGGACTTGGCAACCCTAGTTAAAAATGCAGCTTGGCTCACTTGCTTCTTAGGTAACTACATCCGTCATATCTAGTGGAATTGTCAGTGCAGTTAAGGGAGGCTGGCCAAATCTGACCAGTAGGTGCTCAAAAACAATCTGACCTCAGCCGAGTAACCTTTGATCATTACTGTGGCAGACTGGGCCTGTGTTGGCTGGCGGACCCAGCTCTGAACCCTTGCCCTGCCCAGAACCTTGGCAGCCCTAGTTAAACCCACACACACAAGATGGCGTTTCTCCAGTGACCAGTCTGAGTGCCAGTTTGGTCCTCCGAAGCTGCAATTGGGGGGTACTTCCTCTTGTAGGCAGAGAAGAGAATTCTGGGAAGTCTGAATAGGGTGTCAGAAGAGGACTGGCCATCACAGAAGAGAGCCAGTTTGGTGTAGTGGTGAAGTGTGCAGACTCTTATCTGGTAGAACCCGGTTTGATTCCCCCCTCCTCCATTTGCACCTGCTGGAATGGCCTTGGGTCAGCCAGAGCTCTCTTATCTGGGAGAACCGGGTTGGATTCCCCACTCCTCCACTTGCACCTGCTGGGATGGCCTTGGGTCAGCCAGAGCTCTCTTATCTGGGAGAACTGGGTTTGATTCCCCACTCCTCCACTTGCAGCTGCTGGAATGGCCTTGGGTCAGCCATAGCTCTGGCAGAGGTTGTCCTTGAAAGGGCAGCTTCTGTGAGAGCCCTCTCCAGCCCCACCCGCCTCACAGTGTGTCTGTTGTGGGGAGGAAGGGAAAGGAGATTGTGAGACGCTCTGAGACTCTTCGGAGTGGAGGGCGGGATATAAATCCAGTATCTTCATCTACCTCACAGGGTGTCTGTTGTGGGGGAGGAAGGGAAAGGAGATTGTGAGCCGCTCTGAGACTCTTCGGAGTGGAGGGCGGGATATAAATCCAGTATCTTCATCTACCTCACAGGGTGTCTATTGTGGGGGAGGAAGGTAAAGGAGATTGTGAGCTGCTCTGAGACTCTTCAGAGTGGAGGGTGGGATATAAATCCAATATCTTCATCTACCTCACAGGGTGTCTGTTGTGGGGGAGGAAGGGAAAGGAGATTGTGAGCCGCTCTGAGACTCTTCGGAGTGGAGGGAGGGATATAAATCCAATATCTTACTCTACCTCACAGGGTGTCTGTTGTGGGGGAGGAAGGGAAAGGAGATTGTGAGCCTCTCTGAGACTCTTTGGAGTGGAGGGTGGGATATAAATCCAGTATCTTCATCTACCTCACAGGGTGTCTGTTGTGGGGGAGGAAGGTAAAGGAGATTGTGAGCCACTCTGAGACTCTTCAGAGTGGAGGGCGGGATATAAATCCAATATCATCTTATTCTTCACAGAAAGCTCTTTCCACCCTGGCATCTTGTCTGTGGCATATCCATTTGCTTTGGCACCAGCCTTTGATCTTTATCGTGTGCCAGGCATGAAACCCGGTTCTCTCTCTTGGCTTCTAATTACACGATTGGTTCATAAGCACTCCAGAATTTTAATCTGCGGATGGTGATACGCTTTGTTTTTTAGTGCTGTAATTGCTACACGTACGCACAAAAACACGATGCCAAAAGAAAAGGGGGGGGGAGACAAAACCAGATTGAGAGGCTGCGGTCAAGAGGGGGGGGGGCGGAAAGACTTCGAAGAAATCCATTTGTCAGGAAGTTCAACGCAAACGTCCCGGAAAGTAATGCCAACCGCACCAGAGGGAGTTTAGTTCAGTTTAGTTGATTTGATTTGATTTCTATCCCGTCCTCCCCACCAAAGCAGGCTCAGGGCGGCTCACAACACCCAGTAAAATCACAACAAAACAATTAAATTAAACATTAAAAACAGTTAAAACAATTTGAACAATGTGGTGCTCATTTCCATTTAGTTACAGATGGCATTCAGTGTTCTTAGCCATCCGTTTAGATCTACTACCTCGGCAGTTTCAGTCCAAAGCCAGCTGAAATAATATTGTCTTGCAGGCCTTGTGGAACTGGGCAAGGTCCCACAAGGCTCTGACCTTGCTGATGTTGCCTTGCTGCAGGGCCCTTCCTGTTGCGGCCCCCCGTCCCCCTCCCCCCCGCAATTCAGACCCTGTCTTACGAGTCAAAATATTCACATAATCAGTATATCAGGCTGGGAAGGTAGGGATTTTGGTTATTTCCCCTGCACGACTCTCGTTATTGAAACCAGGCCTCCCAGACTGCTCTGAAGCCCAATAGGAAAAAAGACAGGTAAAAGAAAAAGACAGGCAATCTTTCTTTTTCTTTTCTTTCCCCAGGGCTCTAAGCTAGGACTGCCAAGCTCCCACAGGGGGATGATGGATCCCCCACCCGGGAGGGCCCCAACCCGCCGGCAGGGAGCAGGCCTCCAAGGGGATTCCTGCCCCCAAAGAGCCCCATTCTTGAGAGCTGTAGTCAGCACAATGACATCACCCAGAAGTGACTTCATTGGGCTGGAGATGCTCTAGGACTTGTGCTAAAAACTCTACGGTACTATAGAGTTTTACCGCGATTCCTACAGCAAACCATGGAGTTTTTAGTGCGAGTCCGAGAGCGTCCCGACGTGACATCCCCGGCACGATGACGTCACTTCTGGGTGATGTCGTAGCACCACGTGCATATAGCATGCAAAGAACAAGTCTCCCGCCTCAGTGGCAGAGGGATCTGGCAACCCTACTCTAAGCTGTGGAGTCTAAAGAGCAAAAATTCCTTTTTGTGTGCTACTGGCATTTAAAGTTGTGAGCTCCTGCGTCAAATTGTTTGCTCAGGAGGCATTTTTCCCGAGCTCAGACAAAAATGTGCGAGTCGGAAATTAAAAAACTGGGAGCTAGCTCACACTAACTCAGCTGCGAGGGAACGCTGGGGCCTACCACTCCCACATGCAAAAGAGCAGATGTATTCGGAGAGGATCTCGGCTTGCACACACACACCCCTTTTGCACAGTTTTTAAGGGACCACTTTTGAAATTCTGAAGCATGGAAAAGCGCAGAGGGATAGCAGGCCACTGTGAAAAGGATGAGGCGGGGGGGAGAAGTTTTGCCTCTGACAGCCTCTGCTGGGAAGCAACCCCATCCGCTGTGCATCTGGAATCCACCTTCAGTCACTGCAGAAGGGAGAGCAGAGGAGGACTGGCGTCGTTTACAAAACCTCCCAACAAATTCTATCAGGTTTCACACACCATGGTGTAAACGCTTAATCCGCGCCTTGAATGCTGTTTCGAGCAGATCCACGACCACAACAGACGAAGGCTCTTTTCCAACCAGTTTGAATTTGCTAGGGAAGGAATTAAAATGTAAAAACGCGTTTCCATGGGCCAAACTCGCTCGAATGATGCACCCGAACCCTGCAGCTGACAAGAGAAGCAATGCATTCGCCCACATCGGACAACTTAATCCTCTCCCACCGTGAGCGGCTGAGAATTTCTGGGAGGAGAAGAGAGACACCCACACTGAATCTAACCCCTCCGCGCCAAAAAGAAATCTTTAACAACGCAAGATCAGCAGCAGGGCGGAGGGAAAGAATTACAAGCAGAAACAAGTCAAGGCGTGCCATTTTGATAACCATTTATTTACACCTCGGGCCAAGCCCTATCTGTTTAATTAAGCACAGAATTCCCTGGTTCTCTCTCTTCGTTAAAGGAGGACAGCTTTCGCAAACCAAACTTTTTCGCCTGCTTAGTTTATAGAAGAAAATCCTTGTTCTGAAGAACACTTTGTATTTGGTACAAAAAAAGACGGATCACCACTTCCCTGGGAACTGACAACATGTTCTCTCTTTGACGATGTAAACAGAAATGAAGAAAGCTCTTCCCCTTGCCCTAGAAAGCTCTTCTTGCCAGAAAAGGCCCTCCTGGGTGTCCCATCAATCAAAGAAGTTGAGCTGTGCTTGTTCTTGGCTTAGTCAGATCTACCCACAACGATCCGTGCCTTAATTACATTTGCCTGCTTCTGTCTCCCTCTTGCTTCCTTCTGCATCACAGTTTGGTTTGCCAGGCTTGCTCAATCAAGCTGCAATGCAAAGCCTCTGTCTTTCCCATTGGCTGACCAGCACACGAAGCAACTTATGTACAAAAGCTTGCAATGCCCAGCCGTTTCATGTTTTCCTTGGGGTCTTACGCTCAAAGCACTGACGGTGAGATTTCTGCGATGAATGTCAGTAAATCAAAAGTAGGTTTGCAAATTGCAGATATACCCCTGAACGACACCTGAACAGCATACTCGAGATTGCTACAGTGTAGACATTGTCTCCAGGTTTTGATGCAATAATTCAGAGCGAGAGGTGTCAGTTATCAGAGACTGCTAAATAAAAGTATTGCAAGAGTGCTAACGTTTTGATTATGTTCTATTTGAAGTTTTTCTTTTAAAAAATCTTTAATTGTGTTTGTCTGTGCCCTTTATAAAGTTTATATCTCTGCTTTGTGACACTACATTTTATGACACGCATGGCCTGGCCCAAGAAGATCTCATGTCAGCCCAGCCCTCATAACAAATGACTTCAACACCCCTGGGTTACTGCAATGCACTCTGCTTGGGGCTGCCCTTGGAGAGTGTTCAAAAAGCTGCAGCTAGACTACTAGTTGTGGCCAGCTACTGGGAACATATGACCCCAATACCACAGCTATTACACCAGCTACCCATGAGCTCTCAAGCCCAATTCAATGGGTTGGTTTTAATCTTTAAAGATTTACACGGATTGGGGTATCTGAAGGACTGTCTTCTCCCATATGTTCCTGCCCAGGAATTAAGATCTTAACTGTCCCACTGATCAAAGAAGCTCAGCCAGTGAGTACATGAGACAGGGCCTTTTCGGTGGAAGCCTCACAATTGTAGAGCGACCTCCCCAGGGAGCTGCAACTGGCCCCCTCACTTTTGAAGAAGGTACTAGATTTATACCCTGTCCTCTCTGAATTAGTCTCAGAATGGCTTACAAACTGGCGATAGCCAGTTTTGTGTAGTGGTTAAGTGTGCAGACTCTTATCTGGGAGAACCAGGTTTGATTCCCCACTCCTCTACTTGCAGCAGCTGGAATGGCCTTGAGTCAGCCATAGCTCTCGCAGAGTTGTCCTTGAAAGGACAGCTGTTGTGAGAGCTCTCTCAGCTGCACCCACCTCACAGGGAGTCTGTTGTGGGGAGAGAAGATATAGGAGATTGTAAACTATTCTGAGACTCTGATCCAAAGAGAAGGGCGGGGTATAAATCTGCAGTCTTCTTCTTCTTCTAAATAAATACCTGGAATTCTGTCTCAGTCAGTGCTAAATCCTAGCCCGAAAGAACAACAAAGCCAGAAGGAGGCTCAGACAGTGGTAATATTTTTGGAACAGCAGGGGAGTTTCAAAACACTATCACCGAATTTAGGAGCAACGTACCGTTTTTACAAGTTCTTTCCTCTGGGGAACTCTGGGGGTGGGGAATTTTGGCAACACTTGGAACTAGGGAAATAACAGCTGCGATCAGCACATATTGGGCAGTGACCATGCCGCAACCAGCTCTCTCCAATTCCCAGACTCACAGAGCAGCTTCGCAACCATTTCTGAAACATTGGCGAGGGGTGCGTGTATTTGGTAAGGATAAATAGGCAAATGATTAATTGCGCCGCTCTATTTGCCTAATGAAGAAGAAGAATTGGATTTATACCCTGCCCTTCCCTCGGAGTTTCAGAGCGGCTTACAATCTCCTTCCCTTCCTGTCTCCCCCAAGAGACACCCTGTGAGGCAGGTGGGGCTGAAAGAACAGCTTGGAGAGAACTTGTGACTGATCCAAGGTCACATCAGCAGCTGTACGTGGAAGAGGAACGGGGACTCAAACCTGGTTCTCCCAATTAGAGTCTGTGCTCTTAACCACTACACCAAACTGGCTCATAATGCGCAAAGGGCGTGGAAAAGGGGACAGGCTAATGCAAATTTGCTGGAATGCACATCTGTGTTGCAAATTGCGGTGTCCACCAAGGGACAAAACTGCTGTGCCGGCTGTTGGAATCCCACATCTGTCTCCAGCTTGAGACGCTATAATCCTTCTCGGAGGAAGGGAACGGACAATTCCAAGCACTTCCCAGCCAGTGTTGCCAAACGTGGGAACTTCCCGATGTTTCGAAGCAGGGGTTGTTTCCTAGAAAAAGAGGTGCTGGAACTCATTAGCACAACTCATTTGAACAACTCATCTCCATACGCCACACACCCTCTGACATCACCAGAAGATGTTCTAAAGGATATCAGCTCAGCATCTACCTTCAAATGCTTCTCGAATCCTAATTGTCATAATAAAAACCTTATTATACTCCCATCGTACTCTTTAAATTACTTTCTCCTCTGTGGCCACAGCGGCATGAGGAAGATTTCCATCTGTCTGCTTTGTATGTTTTGGTTCTTTTCCCATTTTTTGTGGGGGGAAACATTAGAAAGTTTGTCAAACGTTAGCGTTCGGTAAAATTCCCGCAGGGGGTTTGAACAATGGAGTCCAGGAGCAAGTATTTGGAAGGGGGGTTAAGAAAGAAAGAGCCCAATAAAATTTAGAGGTGCCGGAGTTCCGCTCCTGTGAACTCCTGCCCAAAATGAGGGTTGCAAAAAGACCATGAAGGGGGAATTTCAGGAGGACTTTCAGCTAGAATCTTCGGAATAATGTAGAACGGAGCCCACCAACACCCTTCCCGTCACTCTCCAAGAGTGATATTACTGTCCATCAGGGGTTGAATTCTAGCAGGAGTTTCTTTGCATATTAGGCCACACCCCACTGATGTAGCCAATCCTCCAAGAGCTTACAAAAAAGAGCCTTGTAAGCTCTTGGAGGATTGGCTACATCAGGGGTGTGTGGCCTAATATGCAAAGGAGCTCCTGCTAGAATTCAGCCCCTGCTATCCATTAGCGATTCGGTCAGCTGTGCAGGTTTTTCAAAACACATTGCTTTGGTAGCGTTGGCAGCCTCCAGGTGGGGCAGGTCAGAAGCACTGAAGCATCCGTGACAAACAGCCTCAAATATAAAATAATTTCTATTAATCATACAAAACACAGAAACCTTGGACAACCAATTTACAAAAGTGCAATGGTGTCACACCCGAATCCCATATACTCAAATTCACGATGAAAGTTCACTGAGGATGTTCTCCGCAGCTGAGAACGAAACGTCCGGAAGGAAAACTTTCTCCAGTAGAACGCAGCGCTTGAGCCCGAAAGATTCTACAAACCCTAATGATGTTACTAGCCGTGGAAAACCAGAAATCTTTATTTATTATTATTTATTATATTCAATTTATAGACTATTCATCCCTGCAAGCAGGGCTCAGGGCAGCTAACAACGTAATGTTCGGCTCATTTTTTTGAGTTTTGTGGCAGGGTGGCACATTAAGCCTCTGTGAAAAGGGCAGAATCTTTTTTTCCTCCAGGCAGTTGACAGACCTACGAGTCAAGGATGTGCTATAAGTCTGCTTCAGAGCCAAGGAAGGAAATGACCATTTCTGTGACTTATTTATTATTAGGGTTTGTAGAATCTTTCGGGCTCAAGTGCCGTGTTCTACTGGAGAAAGTTTTCCTTCCAGACGTTTCGTTCTCGGCTGCGGAGAACATCCTCAGTGGCGTTGCAGCCGGAGCAGGCGCTCTGACCTTCTTGGCTGCTGTGCATTGAGTGCTCTGAGAGCCAGTTTGGTGTAGTGGTTAAGTGTGCGGACTCTTATCTGGGAGAACCGGGTTTGATTCCCCACTCCTCCACTTGCACTTGCTGGAATGGCCTTGGGTCAGCCATAGCTCTGGCAGAGGTTGTCCTTGAAAGGGCAGCTGCTGTGAGAGCCCTCTCCAGCCCCACCCACCTCACAGGGTGTCTGTTGTGGGGGAGGAAGGGAAAGGAGATTGTGAGCCGCTCTGAGACTCTTCGGAGTGAAGGGCGGGATATAAATCCAATATCTTCTTCTTCTTCTTCTTCTTGGCTGCTGTGCATTGAGTGCACAGCAGCCAAGAAGGTCAGAGCGCCTGCTCCGGCTGCAACGCCACTGAGGATGTTCTCCGCAGCCGAGAACGAAACATCTGGAAGGAAAACTTTCTCCAGTAGAACACGGCACTTGAGCCCGAAAGATTCTACAAACCCTAATGATGTCACCAGCCGTGAAAACCTGAAATCTTTGATAAAGTTCTTATTCTTTATAGCAGTAGGAGTGCGATTGGAAAAGCCATGAAAACAGAGTCCAACACTCCGATTCTTCTTCAGAAGTAGCCGGTGTAGACCATTTTGACACCAAGGCACATGACTGCGACAGAGATGCGCATATTGCGGCCGGCTCCATCTCCCGCTGCAGCCATTTTAAGGCAGCTACACTGCCAGAATTCCAAAGGCACTGGCATGCCATAGAGTTTGGTTTGCAAAAACTGTCCACCTCTCCGAAGCTGCCGTTTATTTCTGGGAAACTCATCTCTATGATTTGGAGATCAGACGTGATTCCGGCGGACCTCCAGACCGAACCTGGAGATTGGCAGTCTTCGGCACTTTCCTTACTTGGGCAAATATTTGGGAGAGAAAGGGCTGCGGGCCACAGGGAGCGATCAAAAAGACAATTTAGCAACACTTTCACTCGGGAAACCCCCTGCATTCCAGAGGAATCGCTCCAGGCACGTCCTAATTTGCATTGATCAGGTTCATAGATAACTGATTGCAGATACAGTCAGATAAGGGAGGAAGTAAAGACGGGACAGGAATTGACAGGGGGAAATGAGGAAATGGTGCCCAGTTCCACCCCTCATTGTTTACAATATTTTTTTCTGTCTCCTCCAGAACACCAGATCATCCAACAAAATTCTGTGTGCAGCTGTGATTCAGAGCAAATGGGATAACTTCTTCACCCTGTGCGGCAGAAGATGTCAGTTTGGTGTAGTGGTGAAGTGCACGGACTCTTATCTGGGAGGACTCGGTTTGATTCCCCACTCCTCCACCTGCAGCTGCTGGAATGGCCTTGGGTCAGCCATAGCTCTGGCAGAGTTGTCCTTGAAAGGGCAGCTGCTGTAAGAACTCTCTCTGCTCCACCTACCTCACAGGGTGCCTGTTGTGGGGGAGGAAGGTAAAGGAAATTGTGAGCCGCTCTGAGAATCTGAGATTCAGAGTAGAGGGTGGGATATAAATCCAATATCATCATCACCACCCCCATCACTATCTTCTTCTTCTTCTTAGCCAGTTGGGTATAGCAGTTAAGTGTGCAGACTCTTATCTGGGAGAACCAGGTTTGATTCCCCACTCTTCCACTTGCAGCTGCTGGAATGGCCTTAGGTCAGCCATAGCTCTCTTATCTGGGAGAACCGGGCTTGGTTCCCCACTCCTTCACTTGCAGCTGCTGGAATGGCCTTGGGTCAGCCATAGTTCTTGCAGAGTTGTCCTTGAAAGAGCAACTTCTGGGAGAGCTCTCTCAGCCCCATCAACCTCACAGGGTGTCTGTTGTGGGGGAGGGAGATAAAGGAGATTGTGAGCCACTCTGAGACTCTGCGATTCAGAGTGTAGGGTGGTATAAATCCAAAATTGTTGAATATTGGGTTGGATACGTTGGGAGTTCACACAGAACTGGCTTTATTGGTAACGACATACCAAGATAACATGGCGGGGCCGTGCCTCCGCTTATATGCATGCAAAAAGAATCACCCCCCAACTTTCCCTACCGAATCACAGCAGTCAAGTTTCGTGCCCTGATTGCTCATTGGTTACTTTAAAAGAGTCTAGATTTCCGACGGAAATATTGCATTGCTAGTGTTCTCGCGGTTGCCCGATTGTCCGCGAACGTTTCCCGCCAGGCATCATGTTCAATACATATTCTCCTCCTCCTCTTCCTCCTCCTCTTTTCTTCTTCTGGGTAAAACCTAGAGTGCTCTAGAAACAACCTAGAAACAAAGCGGTGTCTTCATTCATCACACTGGATAAGGAGGAGAGAATAATGTCTCAGCAAGATGCCTCACATACCAACACATCTGGGCCCAGCTAGCTGTGGCAGAAACTGCTGAGCTCTGCTATTGTTCTTCCTCTCTTTCAGGGGCTCCTCCCAACAAGCCCTCTTTTCCCTGCTCCGGTTTGGGAGCGTTCTCATTCTTCCTATCGGCTCGTCTGTCCCTGATCAAACCCTTCAGATTAGTCACCCATTCATTCATTCATTCCTCGGATCGCGTCTTTGCCTGCCGCGCTTAATCACACCAGCGTTACGCAACCGATAGCGAAAGGAGAACGAAAAAGAAAACGTCAGTCAGGGGGAAAGCTCAGGTGAGGAAACCGGGGGGGGGGATCTCTTTATAAGGAAAAACAGAGGTTCGCGTCCTTTGCTTTTGCTCCACCGTTTGATAGTAGTTTGCAGCCATATACAAATGTCACCCACGCCGCCACGTTATTCAGGCCGATTTGCCTCCTAGATTAATCTGAGCCAGGGTGACAAGCAGAGATGAGGGCTAGGGGTATTTCCCAGTGGAGTGGGGGGCCTCTGAGCATGCTTAAAGTTTCTTTCACCTTAAGCGCACAAAGGAACATATTTTTTTTTTTAAATTTTAAATACGTGAGGAAAAAGTCTGTGAGTACATGAAGAATGCGTTTCCTCTCTGAAGAGAATAAACTACACTTAATATATTCTTTATAAATAAGGCACTATCCTGGTTGCAGCAACTTGTTCGCAGAGTAAACACAAAACTGTTCTTATACTGTGCCTTTCAAGATACTGACAGTTCCATAGGCAAGCTTTTCAGCCTATGGGCACCTTTGAAATTCGGACATGAGGTGGTGGTGGACACAATCGCAAAATGGTTGCCGTACGAGACAGAGCCAACCACAACATGGCTGCCAAATGAGGTGGCGTCACACACTGACACACAGAGGAAGCTCAAGTGCACGGGAGAAGAGGGATAATTTTTTTTAAAAAAAATACACTGGGAAAGAGAAGTAAGAGTGTAAATAAAACCGACGCTGTAGTGGCAGCTGCTGCCAAAATGACATATGAACATATAAACATATGAAGCTGCCTTATACTGAATCGGACCCTTGGTCCATAGAAGACAGTATTGTCTTCTCACACTGGCAGCGGCTCTCCAGGGTCTCAGGCTGAGGTTTTTCACACCATTTTGCCTGGACCCTTTTTTGGAGATGCCGGGGATTGAACCTGGGACCTTCTGCTTCCCAAGCAGATGCTCTACCACTGAGCCACCGTCCCTCCCTAACACTTATGAGGCTCTCCAGGGTCTCAGGCTGAGGTTTTTCACACCATTTTGCCTGGACCCTTTTTTGGAGATGCCAGGGATTGAACCTGGGACCTTCTGCTTCCCAAGCAGATGCTCTACCACTGAGCCATTGTCCCTCCCCGAAGACATATGAAGCTGCCTTATACTGAATCAGACCTTTGGTCCATCAAAGTCAGTATTGTCTACTCAGACTGGCAACAGCTCTCCAGGGTCTCCAGCTGAGGTTTTTCACACCTCTTTGCCTGGACCCTTTTAGTGGGAGATGCCGGGGATTGAACCTGGGACCTTTTGCTTCCCAAGCAGATGCTCTACCACTGAGCCACAGCCCCATTCATGGCTCTCCAGGGTCTCAAGCTGAGGTTTTTCACACCTATTTGCCTGGACCCTTTTTTGGAGATGCCGGGGATTGAACCTGGGACCTTCTGCTTCCCAAGCAGATGCTCTACTACTGAGCCACAGCCCCATTCATGGCTCTCCAGGGTCTCAAGCTGAGGTTTTTCACACCTATTTGCCTGGACCCTTTTTTGGAGATGCCGGGGATTGAACCTGGGGCCTTCTGCTTACCAAGCAGATGCTCTACCACTGAGCCACTGTCCCTCCCCTATGATGTAAATGCACAGCCAATCAGATCTCCAGTGGCCAATCCGAAGCCTTGCCAGGAAAAGAGCCAAAGTGGGGCCCCAGCCACTAACAGAGGCAAGGTGGCCCCTGACAGAGCACTCACAGTTTTCTTTCCGTCAACAAAACAAACATGGGTTGTGGCGATTATGCTTGCGCCTGAAGGCAAATTACATCTGGATATCACCATAGCCCTGTTCACACGTTACAGTGAATCCTGTATGTCAACATACCTTTTTATAAGACCCAACATGTGTTCTCGTGATGAATGAAACCAGAGACTGGTCATTGGTTGAGGTAATGGGTGTCCTATTCTGTTGACAGGTCTGGAGAGCCAGTTTGGTGTAGTGGTTAAGTGCATGGATTCTTATCTGGGAGAACCGGGTTTGATTCCCCCCTCCTCCTCTTGCAGCTGCTGGAATGGCCTTGGGTCAGCCAGAGCTCTCTTATCTGGGAGAACCGGGTTTGATTCCCCACTCCTCCACTTGCAGCTGCTGGAATGGCCTTGGGTCAGCCAGAGCTCTCTTATCTGGGAGAACCGGGTTGGATTCCCCACTCCTCCACTTGCAGCTGCTGGAATGGCCTTGGGTCAGCCAGAGCTCTGGCAGAGGTTGTCCTTGAAAGGGCAGCTGCTGTGAGAGTCCTCTCCAGCCCCACCCACCTCACAGGGTGTCTGTTGTGGGGGAGGAAGGTAAAGGAGATTGTAGGCCGTTCTGAGACTCTGTCCTTGAAAGGGCAGCTGCTGTGAGAGCCCTCTCCAGCCCCACCCACTTCACAGGGTGTCTGTTGTGGGGGAGGAAGGGAAAGGAGATTGTGGGCCGCTCTGAGACTCTGTCCTTGAAAGGGCAGCTGCTGTGAGAGCCCTCTCCAGCCCCACCCACCTCACAGGGTGTCTGTTGTGGGGGAGGAAGGGAAAGGAGATTGTAGGCTGCTCTGAGACTCTGTCCTTGAAAGGGCAGCTGCTGTGAGAGCCCTCCCCAGCCCCACCCATCTCACAGGGTGTCTGTTGTGGGGGAGGGAGATAAAGGAGATTGTGAGCCGCTCTGAGACTCTTCGGAGTGGAGGGTGGGATATAAATCCAATATCTTCATCTACCTCACAGGGTGTCTGTTGTGGGGGAGGAAGGTAAAGGAGATTGTGAGCCGCTCTGAGACTCTTCGGAGTGGAGGGCGGGATATAAATCCAATATCATCTTCTTATTTGCAGCGATACCATCTTTATGTTGTCGAAGGCTTTCACGGCCAGAGTCCATTGGTTGTTGTAGCTTTTCCAGGCTGTGTGGCTGTGGTCTTGGCACTGTGAGATCTGACATTGTTCCAGCAACTGTGACTGGCCTCCTCAGAGGTGCAGCCCAGAAAAATGGAGTTCTCTCTGGGTCTCTTTGACCCAACAACCAACGATACCATCTTTGCTACTATACTATCCGTCCCTGTATTTTTAGACCATCAGTACACTGAATTGTAGAATGTGTCCAACTGAAACTGCCATCTGTGGTCTATAACTTGCCTCAAGGTTTATTGCATTGCTTCATGGTGTTTTGATTTTAATCGTAAGTTTTAATTGTTGTTTTATCTATGCTGTTATCCACCCTGAGCTCGCTCCCAGGAAAAGGCAGAATATAAATTTACAATAAATGAATATGTTGAGTAGTACAGGCATCGAATATAATACGGGAATTACTCAACGCACATACAAAGAACAAGTGTATGCCTTACACAGATTGTACATCAACCAAGTTTTATGGAGAATGTCAGCTTTCGTGTACACGCACACTTTGTCAGGCACTGACAAAGTGTGTATGCACACGAAGGCTTACGAAGGGAAACGAAGGGAGAGCCAGTTTGGTGTCGTGGTTAAGTGTGCGGACTCTTATCTGGGAGAACGGGATTTGATTCCCCACTCCTCCACTTGCACCTGCTGGAATGGCCTTGGGTCAGCCATAGCTCTGGCAGAGGTTGTCCTTGAAAGGGCAGCGGCTGGGAGAGCCCTCTCCAGCCCCACCCACCTCACAGGGTGTCTGTTGTGGGGGAGGAAGGGAAAGGAGATTGTGAGCCGCTCTGAGACTCTTTGGAGTGGAGGGCGGGATATAAATCCAATATCTTCATCTACCTCACAGGGTGTCTGTTGTGGGGGAGGAAGGGCAAGGAGATTGTGAGCCGCTCTGAGACTCTTCGAAGTGGAGGGCGGGATATAAATCCAATATCTTCATCTACCTCACAGGGTGTCTGTTGAGGGGGGGGGAGGTAAAGGAGATTGTGAGCCGCTCTGAGACTCTTCGAAGTGGAGGGCGGGATATAAATCCACTATCTTCATCTACCTCACAGGGTGTCTGTTGAGGGGGGGAGGAAGGTAAAGGAGATTGTGAGCTACTCTGAGACTCTTCGGAGTGGAGGGCAGGATATAAATCCAATATCTTCATCTACCTCACAGGGTGTCTGTTGTGGGGGAGGAAGGTAAAGGAGATTGTGAGCCGCTCTGAGACTCTTCGGAGTGGAGGGCAGGATATAAATCCAATATCATCTTCTTCTTCTTCTTCTTACATTCTGATTAAAACTTGGTTGGTCTTAAAGGTGCCACTGGACTCCAACTTTGTTCTATTGCTTCAGACAAACACGGCTGCCCACCTGGATCTATCTTCTAGATTGTACATCGGTTCGCCATAGTTTGCAAACAGGGCTTGTGAATCTGAGTTTGAGCCAAGCGAGAAATTCCGTGTCGAGATCTGCGCATGGAGAGAGAAACACACAGGGGGCCATCGAGAGCGTGTGCGAAAAAACCAGACTCTCACTGCAGCATGCCTCGATGTCTGGACACATCCACATCATGTCAAGTTCTGTCCTCCAGCAACGACTGATAATGAATGGCTTCACTTTCGCCTACCAGCCCAAATGCCCTCATTAAGCCACTCTGCCATTCCCCGCCCAAAGATAAGCTGAAGGGAGTCAACCCATTTTACAGACGGTGAAGCCAAGAGCAGAAGGAGGTCAGTGCATGACTGGGGACCACAAACAGAAGGAATGGGAAACCGCTTCTGTCCTCAAAGGCTAACTTGCTGTTCTGACAAACCCCCCAAGAACAGACAAGCAGAAGAACACTGGAGCCGTCAGATCTGTTTATATGCACAGCGGAAGTCCAGCTGCTGAAACTCAGTCTCGACTTGCCAGTGGTTTGTTGTTTTTTTTAATACTGACTCACAACATTGGGCAAGCACTGAAGAATCAGGTCAGTGGGGAAGGCAGAAGATGATGATAATGGATTTATACCCCGCCCTTCTCTCTGAAGAGAGCCTCGTGGCGCAGAGTGTTAAAGCTGCAGTAGTGCAGTCCTAAGCTCTGCTCACGACCTGAGTTCGATCCCCGGCGGAAGCTGGGTTTTCGGGTAGCCGGCTCCAGGTTGACTCAGCCTTCCATCCTTCTGAGGTCAGCTGGGAAAAATACACTGACTATCCCGGGGCTGAAAGAAATCAAACTTCAGAACACCCGAGCACGGGCCTTCTCAGTCGCGGCCCCTGCCCTATGGAACCAGCTCCCTGAGGAGGTGCGGGCCCTGCGGAACCTTGAACAGTTCCGCAGGGCCTGCAAGACCGCCCTCTTCAGGCTAGTATATACAGACGGCTGAACAAGGCTGCTTAATTAAGGATTACCACTATCTAATTAATGATTACCGCTCGGTAAATTGTATACACTGACAGAACTAGTGTCAAATGCCATCATCACTGTCAGACTAAGTGATAAATTTTAATCATATTGACTGGTTTTCAGTGATGTTAAATTTAAAGTTTTATATTGTTAATTTAAAGCCTTATTTATTAATGTATATTTTATGAAATGTTGTTAGCCGCCCTGAGCCTGCCTAGGCGGGGGAGGGCGGGATACAAGTAAAATTTATTATTATTATTATTATTATTATTACTACTACTACTATTATTATTATTATTATTATTATTATTATTATTATTATTATTATTCTGAGGTCGGTAAAATGAGTACCCAACTTGCTGGGGGGGGGGGGGGAATGGAGATGACTGGGGAAGGCAATGGCAACAAAAATTTCTTCAAATATATTAGAAGCAGGAAACCAGCCAAGGAGGCAGTGGGGCCCTTGGATGACCAAGGGGTAAAAGGATTACTGAAGGAGGATAGGGAAATGGCTGAGAAGCTGAATGCATTTTTTGCCTCCGTCTTCACTGTGGAAGATGAGAAGTGTTTGCCCGCTCCAGAACCGCTTATTTTGGAAGGGGTGTTGAAAGACCTGAGTCAGATTGAGGTGACAAGAGAGGAGGTCCTACAACTGATAGACAAATTAAAAACTAATAAGTCACCAGGTCCGGATGGCATACATCCGAGAGTTCTGAAAGAACTCAAAGGTGAACTTATGGATCTCCTGACAAAAATATGTAATCTTTCATTGAAATCTGCCTCTGTTCCTGAGGACTGGAAGGTAGCAAATGTCACCCCCATCTTTAAAAAGGGTTCCAGAGGAGATCTGGGAAATTACAGGCCAGTCAGTCTGACTTCATTACCAGGAGAGTTGGTAGAAACCAGTATCAAGGACAGAATGAGTAGGCACATTGATGAACAAAAGTTATCGAGGAAGACTCAGCATGGGTTCTGTAAGGGGAGATCTTGCCTCACTAACCTGTTACAGTTCTTTGAGGGAGTGAACAAACATGTGGACAAAGGGGACCCAATAGATGTTGTTTACCTTGACTTCCAGAAAGCTTTTGATAAAGTTCCTCATTAAAGACTCCTTAGTAAGCTCGAGAGTCATGGAGTAAAAGGACAGGTCCTCTTGTGGATCAAAAACTGGCTAATTAATAGGAGGCAGAGAGTGAGTATAAATGGGCAGTCTTCGCAGTGGAGGACGGTAAGCAGTGGAGTGCTGCAGGGCTCAGTACTGGGTCCCATGCTCTTTAACTTGTTCGTTAATGATCTGGAGTTGGGAGTAAGCAGTGAAGTGGCAAAGTTTGCAGATAACACTAAATTGTTCAGGGTGGTGAGAACCAGAGAGGATTGTGAGGCACTCCAAAGGGATCTGTTGAGGCTGGGTGAGTGGGCATCAACATGGCAGATGAGGTTTCAATGTGGCCAAGTGCAAAGGAATGCACATTGGGGCCAAGAATCCCAGCTACAAACACAAGTTGATGGGGTGTGAACTGGCAGAGACTGACCAAGAGAGAGATCTTGGGGTCATTGTAGATAACTCACTAAAAATATCAAGTCGGTTTGCGATTGCAATAAAAAAGACCAACGCCATGCTGGGAATTATTAGCAAGGGAATTGAAAACAAATCAGCCAGTAAATCGATGGTGCGGTCTCATTTGGAATACTGTGTGCAGTTCTGGTCACCGCACCTCAAAAAGGAAATTATAGCATTGGAAAAAGTCCAGAAAAGGGCAACTAGAATGATTAAAGGTTTGGAACACTTTCCCTATGAAGAAAGGTTGAAACGCTTGGGGCTCTTGAGCTTGGAGAAACGTCGACTGCGGGGTGACATGATAGAGGTTTATAAGATTATGCATGGGATGGAGAAAGTAGAGAAAGAAATACTTTTCTCCCTTTCTCACAATACAAGAACTCGTAGGCATTCAATGAAATTGCTGAGCAGTCAGGTTAAAAGAGATAAAAGGAAGTCCTTCTTCACCCAAAGGGTGATTAACATGTGGAATTCACTGCCACAGGAGGTGGAGGCAGCTACAAGCATAGACAGCTTCAAGAGGGGTTTGGATAAAAATATGGAGCAGAGGTCCATATTAGCCACAGCATATTATTGGAACTGTCTGGGGCAGTGATGCTCTGTAGTCTTGGAGCTTGGGGTGGTGGGGGCAAAGTGGAAGGGCTTCTAGACCCACTTGTGAACCTCCTGATGGCACTTGGTTTTTTGTTTTGTTTTTTTGGCCACTGTGTGACACAGAGTGTTGGACTGGATGGGCCATTGGCTTCCCTTATGTTCTTAATGGCAAACCACCCTGTAAAAAGTCTGCCGTGAAAATTTTGTGAAAGCAACGTCACCCCAGAGTCGGAAACAACTGGTGCTTGCACGGGGGACCTTTCCTTTTCCTTGTCTCTGAATCAGAGTCTCAGAGAGGCTCACAATCTCCTTGACCTTCCTCCCCCACAACAGACATCCTGTGAGGTGGGTGGGGCTGAGAGAGCTCTCCCAGAAGCCGCCCTTTCAAGGACAACTCCTACAAGAGCTATGGCTGACCCAAGGCCATTCCGGCAGCTGGAAGTGGAGGAGGGGGGGGGATCAGCTGACTGAATTGTATTGCAGAGTTGCACCATCGCTGGCAACCTGACACTCGTAATGTTTCCCCTCTCTCTCTGCACACAGCCCGAGCAAACTGACCGCCCCCCCCCCAAAAAAAAACCAGAGAAGGGAAATAAAAACAATTAAGCGGGGCGTCTCCCACCTCCCCCAATGCAACCCAGTCCCAAGCCAGGTGGAGCCATAAGGAGTTTCCCTGATTGGTGCTTTGCAATTGAAATGAGAGGAGCGTCGCAAAGTTGGTTTTGGATAAATGTACGCCTGTGTTGGGATAATCGGGATAGAAAAACCCATCAGACGGCTGAGCGGCTGCTGATTACAGAAGCGAAATGGGGGAAAGATCGGTATTGGAGCTTAGAGGCAACATTGCCCACATTTGGCTCCTGACCCACAGTTAGGCCACCCCTGCCTAGAGCATCCCTGACCAGTGTTTATCTAGCCGCTGCTTGAAGACTGCCAGTGAGGGAGTTTCACCACCTCCCTAGTTCACTGCTGAACTACTCTCACTGTAAAACAAAAAAAATAAAAATCCTAATATCTAGCAGGCAACTTCTCGCCCATAATTTAAAGCCATTCTTGCGAGACCTCTCATCCTCTGTTGCCAGCAGCTCCCCGCTCTCCTCTAAGCGACAGCCCTTCAAAGACTTAAAGAACTCAGCCTTCTCTTCGCTAGATTGCACATCCCCACGTCCCTCAGATTTCCACTGCAGGGCTTGTTCTCTCGGCCCCTGATTATCTTAGTCACCCGTCTCTTCACCCACTGCATTCTGTTTGCATCTTTTTTGAGGAGAACTGCACACAATACCCCCAGCCTGTACAGATGGGATGTACAGTGAGGCTAAAACACCTTGCGATTCAGATGTTATGCCTCTCTTGATAAACTCCAAGACCACGTTAACCTTCTTTGCCAAATTAAGAAGAAGATATTGGATTTATATCCCGCCCTCCACTCCAAATCTTATAGTCTCAGAGCGGCTCACAATCTCCTTTATCTTCCTCTCCCACAACAGGCACCCTGTGAGGTGGGTGGGGGCTGAGAGCTCTCCCAGAAGCTCCCCTTTCAAAGACAACCTCTGCCAGAGCTATGGCTGACCCAAGGCCATGCTAGCAGGTGCAAGCAGAGGAGTGGGGAATCAAACCCGGTTCTCTCAGATAAAGAGTCCGCACACTTAACCACAATACCAAACTGGCTCTCTGTTTAATGTTAGCTGATTTAATCCTGCTTCCAACATCCCACCTCCAGTGTTCCCTCTAAGCTGAGTTAGTGTGAGCTAGCTCACTTTTTTTTAGCCTTCAGCTCACATATTTTTGTCTCAGCTCAGGAACAAGAGCCCTAGAGCAAACTAATTTACTCAGCAGCTCACAACTTTAATGCCAGCAGCTCACAAAGTTGAATTTTTGCTCACAAGACTCCACAGCTTAGAGGGAACATTGCCCACTTCCTACCCTTGGCTTTGCGGTATTTCTTCTGTTTCAGGTGCGAACATTTGCAAAAGGCTGTCGCTCACGCACTACAATAAGTGGGCTCTGTTTCAATCACTTGCAACAAGAAGGGAGGGGAGGGAACTGACATTCTCATTTGAAAAAAGAACACCCTTGTGTATTTGCCTGAAGGCAACGCTTACGCACCACAGGCGACCAGCCAAGAGGCAACTGAAAAGCCAGTTTGACGCAACCAGTTTGGTGGATCGTTTAAGTGGGTGGAACCGTCTCCGTCTCCTGTTTGGAGAAAAATGCGTTTCACACCAATCAAGTGTAATTCATTATGATTCTGGATTGCATTTCCAGCGTTTAGAGCTTCCTGGACTTTCACAACAGCCCCATCAGATAGGGCAGCACTCATTAGTTGCGTGTTTACCTCTGATTATATTTTGACTCCACTTTCAGCCACAAGAAAAGGATGCCCCGGAACGGCTCGCGGGAAGCAAAATCAAACACAACTGACCAAAATTTAATACTTGTGGTCTTTTGGAAGGGGATTCGCACCAGACACCTAGATTAAGGCCCGATGGTTTCATTAGCAAAGCAGGGCGTGATGATAAGGGAAAGGAGGCACGCATACATTTCATTTTATTTTCATTGACTTGACGTCCTGTTCTTCTTTCCAACATGTTTTACCATGACATTTATCTTCCCCGTTTTAGTCTAACAGAAACTCTGTGATGGAGGTTAAGGGGGGGAAGAGAAGTAGAAGAAGAGGAGGAGGAATTTATTTATTCATTTTATTTATTCCATTCCATTTATTCATTTTATTTATATGCTGCCCACTCCACAAGCGGACTAACAGTCATGATAAAAACAATTTAAATTACCTTTATAAAAGAATAAAAATATATATAGGCAATTTAAAAAACTAAATATTAGGTGCTATAAGAAAGATTTTATAACATAGGCGCTTTATCAATATCTCAGTTCTCTGGTCCTTTGTAACCCTATTAGCGGTCTTACAGATAATAGTTCAGCAATGAAAAAGAAGAAGAAATTGGATTTATATTCCGCCCTCCACTCAGAACGGCTCACAGTCTCCTTTGTCTTCCACCCCCACAACAAACACCTTGTGAGGTGGGTGGGGCTGAGAGCTCTCTCTCAGAAGCTGCCCTTTCAAGGACAACTCTGCGAGAGCTATGGCTGACCCAAGGCCATTCCAGCAGCTGCAAGTGCAGGAGTGGGGAATCAAACCTGGTTCTTCCAGATAAAGAGTCCGCACACTTAACCACTACACAAAACTGGCTCTCAGGGAGAGAGACTGGGGGGGAGGGGGTTGGCCACTGTGTGATAGAGTGTTGGACTGGATGAGCCATTCGCCTAATCCAACATAGTTTCTTTTATGTTGAGAGAGAGACTGGTCTGAGGTCACTCAACAAACTTCTGTGGCAGAGTGGGGATTTGAACCTGGGTTTTCCAGATTGTAGTTGGACACTTTCCCCACACCACCACACTGCCGTGTGGTCATGTTCTTGAGGCTTAAGATGCCAACAAATGGTTAGAAGCCAGCCTGCTGCCGCAGAAGAAGAACTGCCACCAAGGCAACCAGAGAAGAGAGTTTTACAAAAGTCGGATTGCTTATCTTAGAATGCTAGTTTGAGAGCCAGTTTGGTGTGGTGGTTAAGTGCACCGGGTTTGATTCCCCCCTCCTCCACTTGCACCTGCTGGAATGGCCTTGGGTCAGCCAGAGCTCTCTTATCTGGGAGAACCAGGTTTGATTCCCCACTCCTCCACTTGCACCTGCTGGAATGGCCTTGGGTCAGTCAGAGCTCTCTTATCTGGGTGAACCGGGTTTGATTCCCCACTCCTCCACTTGCACCTGCTGGAATGGCCTTGGGTCAGTCAGAGCTCTCTTATCTGGGTGAACCGGGTTTGATTCCCCACTCCTCCACTTGCAGCTGCTGGAATGGCCTTGGGTCAGCCATAGCTCTCTTGTCCCAGTTTGGTGTAGTGGTTAAGTGCATGGACTCTTATCTGGGAGAACCAGGTTTGATTCCCCCCTCCTCTACTTGCACCTGTTGGAATGGTCTTCGGTCAGCCATAGCTCTGGCACAGTTGTCATTGAAAGGGCAGCTTCTGGGAGAGTTCTCTCCGCCCCACCCACCTCACAGGATGTCTGTTGTGGGGGAGGAAGGTAAAGGAGATTGTGAGCCACTCTGTGATTCAGACTGAAGGGCGGGATAAAAAATTCAATATCATCTTCTTCTAATGATGATAACATAGGCATAACCAGGTGAGCAAGTGAACACCTTGATGTGCGTGCTCATCGATTATTGCCAGTGCCGTAATCGCCAGATTTCACAAGCATATTAAGTAGTCGATGTTGGTAGTTCGACAGTAATCACATCGGATATATGGCAGCTTTAATGAGCCATCGGCTGGGCCAGCCCATAGGTGTTGGTGAAAGCGACCCGAGAAAAGGCGGCGGGTGATTAAATATTTGGATCAAAGGCACACCGAGTTACTGCTTATGAGCTCTCTCTATCAGCCATGCAAATAATCTCATTCGTTAACGTGCTTGCCAGAGGAATCTAATCATGAAGTCCATTGCGCAGACGGTTCAATTGAAGCCCAGATGCCAGCAAGAAATGATTCGAGAGCCTGTTCAAAAGGAATGGCAAAACAAACGGCGATTGATCATGCTCAGCGGCTGAGAACGGTGCCAGTGAAAGAGATCAGAGAGCCGACTGCCTCTATTATCATGGGGGAAGGGGGAGCGGGAATTACAAGTATCATCACAGGCTGGGACTCCAGAACTAATGAGATTCCCCTAGAATTACCGGCCTCACCCCTGTTACTTTTCTGGAGTTGCCAGCCTTTAGGTGGCTAAAGAACCACTGGATGCAACGCGGTTATCAGTTAAAGCAACCCAAACGATGCAACCCTGTTTATTTAAAGAAACAGCCACACATTATACCCTAGAAGAGGGGTGTCAAGCTCACTTGTTATGAAGGCCGGATCTGACATAAATAAGACCTTGTTGGACCGGGCCGGGTTGGGCCAGGCCATGTGGGTTCCTATTTAAGATTAGGTAGCAGAGAGATAAATTTTATAAAGAACACAGACAAATATAAGAGCATCAGAGAAGCCGTGTTGGATCAGGCCAGTGGCCCATCCAATCCAGCACCGAGGTTGGATTCATTCAGACCCATAGCCTAAGCCGGTGTGCGGAATAGTCTTCTCTAAATAAGCAAATGTTGCTACTGTTCTCAATACAAGTGGCTTAACAGGTGGATGCTTCCTCCTTCCAGAAGAACATCAGAGAGGCCATGTTAGATCAGGCCAATGGCCCCTCCAGTCCAACACTCTGTGTCACAGAAGAACATAAGAGAAGCCATGTTGGATCAGGCCAATGGCCCATCCAGTCCAACACTCTGTGTCACAGAAGAACATAAGAGAAGCCCTGTTGGATCAGGCCAGTGGCCCATCCAGTCCAACACTCTGTGTCACAGAAGAACATAAGAGAAGCCATGTTGGATCAGGCCAATGGCCCATCCAGTCCAACACTCTGTGTCACAGAAGAACATAAGAGAAGCCCTGTTGGATCAGGCCAGTGGCCCATCCAGTCCAACACTCTGTGTCACAGAAGAACATAAGAGAAGCCATGTTGGATCAGGCCAATGGCCCCTCCAGTCCAACACTCTGTCACAGAAGAACATAAGAGAAGCCCTGTTGGATCAGGCCAGTGGCCCATCCAGTCCAACATTCTGTGTCACACAGCGGCTATATATATATATATATGTGTGTGTGTGTGTGTGTGTGTATATACATATATATATATATATATATATATATATATATATATATATATATATATATATATATATATACACACACACACACACACACACACACACACACACACTGTGGCTAATAGCCACTGATGGACCTATGCTCCATATTTTTATCTAAACCCCTCTTGAAGGTGGCTATGCTTGTGGCCGCCACCACCTCCTGTGGCAGTGAATTCCACATGTTAATCACCCTTTGGGTGAAGAAGTACTTCCTTTTATCCATTTTAACCTGTCTGCTCAGCAGTATAAGAAAAAAAAACAGACGCCATCAGGAGGTCCATCAGTGGGGCCAGGACACAAGAAGCCCTCCCACTGTTCCTCCCCCACCAAGCACCAAGAAGACAGAGCATCACTGCCCCAGACAGAGAGTTCCAATATGCTGTGGCTAAGAGCCACTGATGGACCTCTGCTCCATATATTTATCCAATCCCCCCTTGAAGCTGTCTATGCTTGTAGCCGCCACCACCTCCTGTGGCAGTGAATTCCACATGTTAATCAACCTTTGGGTGAAGAAGGACTTCCTTTTATCTGTTCTAAACCAGCTGCTCAGCGATTTCATTGAATGCCCACGAGTTCTTGTATTGTGAGAAAGGGAGAAAAGTACTTCTTTCTCTACCTTCTCTATCCCGTGCATAATCTTATAAACAATCTTGTAAACAAACAAACAAACAAACTATATATACACATTAAAACATGCAAAAACATTAGCACTCATTGGTCTTAAGAGTGCTTTCTTTGTATTTCATAGAATCATAACGTTGGAAGGGATCTCCAGGGTCATCTAGTCCAACCCCTTGCACAATGCAGGAAACGCACAAATATCTCCCCCTAAATTCAGAGGAACTTCATTGCTGTCAGATGGCCATCCAGCCTCTGTTGAAAAACCTCCAGGGGAGGAGAGCCCACCACATCCCGAGGAAGCCGGTCAGAAAGTTCAGAAAGTTCTTCCTAAAGTTGAGATGGAAACACTTTTAATTTCAACCCATTAGTTCTTGTCCTACCTTCTGGGGCCACAGAAAACAATTCCACCCCATCCTCTATATGACAGCCCTTCAGGTACTTTAAGATGGTGATCCTATCACCTCTCAGCTGCCTCCTCTCCAGGCTAAAAATCCCCAGCTCCTTCAACCTTTCTTCATAGGACTTGATCTCCAGACCCCTCACCATCTTCGTCGCCCTCCTCTGGACCCGTTCCAGCTTGTCTATATCCTTCTTAAAATGTGGTGCCCAAAACTGGACACAAGACTCCAGGTGAGGTCTTACCAGAGCAGAGTAAAGCAATACCATCACTTCACGTGATCTGGACACTAGACTTCTGTTGATACAGCTCAAAATTCTTTCTCTCCTTTCTCCATCCCATTCATAATCTTGTAAACCCCTGTCATGCCATTTTCTTGTAATTTTCTTTTGCTGCTTGCAGCTTGTATTGTATTTCTGACTAATAGTTCCGACTAAGAAGGCGACCAGATGAAGAGGTATTGAAACATGCATATGATTGATATCTTGGGGTGTGTGTAGCCATTCTATTCTTGCCCTTTTAGCAATTGGAAGAAGTATTCCCGCAGCACACCCCTCTGATAAAGACAAGCACCAAGCAGCAACGAATAGCCACTTAAGCTCTTAGGAAATATTATTATGATAGTGTTGCTTTGCCACCCGCTCCCCACTCCACAGCACCCCCAGGGGTGACCTTCCAACCAGCAGCAGCTCTTTCTCGCTGGCCTCCTGCCGGACCTTCTTCCAGATGTCCATGGTGAAGAGGGTGCTGCTGCTGTTGAAGATCGAGGTCAGCGATGACATCAGAGCCGCCATCATGACTGCGATCATTAACCCCCGCAGACCTGGAGGGCAAAACCACATCGCTGCCATTGTCTTGTTTTGTTAGCTAAAAGAAAAAGTGTGGCTGTGTTAAGCAGCATCAAGGGCCTTCTGATTTGTGGTGACCCAATGAATCAATGACCCCCCCCCCCAAAGCATTCTACTATGAGCAGGCTTGGTGCGTGGGAATTGGAGAGGTTGGCGGCCGCCTGGACTTGCCGCAGGGGCAGGGGGCAGGAGGCAGGCGCTCCATCCCCACTCCCAGCGAAGGAGGGAAGATGCGGCGCAGCCAGCTCTCTCGGAAGAGGGAGAGGGCTGGGCAAGGGTGGGCCGAGCGAGAATGCTGGCCCAGCTCTCTATCTGCTGCAGAATCCGCCAAACTCTGCGAGCGCTGGGGAGGGGAAGTGGTGACTCAGTGTTCTTCCTTGGCTTCAAGGGGTCGGAGGAGCTCCCCCGACCTCTTAAAGCCGAGAAAGAACGGTGCTTCCCGTCCACGGAACTCGATGAGCGCTGGGGAGGGGACGTGCTGAGTGCCGGGTATGATGATGTCACCTCTGGGTGACATCATCATGCCCAGCCCCTGCAGGTGCAAAACCCCAAAACTGCAGGTTGGGGTGGGCACGCGTTGGGGTTCTGCCTCGGGTGGCAGATGAAGATGAAGATATTGGATTTATATCCCGCCCTCCACTCCGAAGAGTCTCAGAGGGGCTCACAATCTCCTTTCCCTTCCTCCCCCACAACAGACACCCTGTGAGGTGGCTGGAGAGGGCTCTCACAGCAGCTGCCCTTTCAAGGACAACCTCTGCCAGAGCTCTGGCTGACCCAAGGCCATTCCAGCAGGTGCAAGTGTAGGAGTGGGGAATCAAGCCCGGTTCTCCCAGATAAGAGAGCTATGGCTGACCCAAGGCCATCTCAGCAGCTGCAAGTGGAGGAGTGGGGAATCAAACCCGGTTCTCCCAGATAAGAGAGCTCTGGCTGACCCAAGGCCATTCCAGCAGCTGCAAGCGGAGGAGTGGGGAATCAAACCCGGTTCTCCCAGATAAGAGAGCTCTGGCTGACCCAAGGCCATCTCAGCAGCTGCAAGTGGAGGAGTGGGGAATCAAACCCGGTTCTCCCAGATAAGAGAGCTCTGGCTGACCCAAGGCCATTCCAGCAGGTGCAAGCGGAGGAGTGGGGAATCAAACCCGGTTCTCACAGATAAGAGAGCTATGGCTGACCCAAGGCCATTCCAGCAGCTGCAAGTGGAGGAGTGGGGAATCAAACCCGGTTCTCCCAGATAAGAGAGCTCTGGCTGACCCAAGGCCATCTCAGCAGCTGCAAGTGGAGGAGTGGGGAATCAAACCCGGTTCTCCCAGATAAGAGAGCTCTGGCTGACCCAGGGCCATTCCAGCAGCTGCAAGCGGAGGAGTGGGGAATCAAACCCGGTTCTCCCAGATAAGAGAGCTCTGGCTGACCCAAGGCCATCTCAGCAGCTGCAAGTGGAGGAGTGGGGAATCAAACCCGGTTCTCCCAGATAAGAGAGCTCTGGCTGACCCAAGGCCATTCCAGCAGCTGCAAGCGGAGGAGTGGGGAATCAAACCCGGTTCTCACAGATAAGAGAGCTCTGGCTGACCCAAGGCCATTCCAGCAGCTGCAAGTGGGGAATCAAACCCGGTTCTCCCAGATAAGAGAGCTCTGGCTGACCCAAGGCCATCTCAGCAGCTGCAAATGGAGGAGTGGGGAATCAAACCCGGTTCTCCCAGATAAGAGAGCTCTGGCTGACCCAAGGCCATTCCAGCAGCTGCAAGTGGAGGAGTGGGGAATCAAGCCCGGTTCTCCCAGATAAGAGAGCTCTGGCTGACC
Source organism: Heteronotia binoei (assembly GCF_032191835.1). Lineage (NCBI taxonomy): Eukaryota > Metazoa > Chordata > Lepidosauria > Squamata > Gekkonidae > Heteronotia > Heteronotia binoei. The sequence goes on along the minus strand of NC_083242.1, from coordinate 35,060,340 downwards.
CAAGGCCATTCCAGCAGCTGCAAGTGGAGAAGGGGGGAATCAAATCCGGTTCTCCCAGATAAGAGAGCTCTGGCTGACCCAAGGCCATTGCAGCAGGTGCAAATGGAGGAGTGGGGAATCAAACCCGGTTCTCCCAGATAAGAGAGCTCTCACTGACCCAAGGCCATTCCAGCAGCTGCAAGTGGAGGAGTGGGGAATCAAACCCGGTTCTCCCAGATAAGAGAGCTCTGGCTGACTCAAGGCCATTCCAGCAGGTGCAAGTGGAGGAGTGGGGAATCAAACCCGGTTCTCCCAGATAAGAGAGCTCTGGCTGACCCAAGGCCATTCCAGCAGCTGCAAGTGGAGGAGTGGGGAATCCAACCTGGTTCTCCCAGATAAGAGAGCTCTGGCTGACCCAAGGCCATTCCAGCAGCTGCAAGTGGAGGAGTGGGGAATCAAACCCGGTTCTCCCAGATAAGAGAGCTCTGGCTGACCCAAGGCCATTCCAGCAGCTGCAAGTGGAGGAGTGGGGAATCAAACCCGGTTCTCCCAGATAAGAGAGCTCTGGCTGACCCCAGGCCATTCCAGCAGCTGCAAGTGGAGGAGTGGGGAATCAAACCCGGTTCTCCCAGATAAGAGAGCTCTGGCTGACCCAAGGCCATCTCAGCAGCTGCAAGTGGAGGAGTGGGGAATCAAACCCGGTTCTCCCAGATAAGAGAGCTCTGGCTGACCCAAGGCCATTCCAGCAGCTGCAAGTGGAGGAGTGGGGAATCAAGCCCGGTTCTCCCAGATAAGAGAGCTCTGGCTGACCCAAGGCCATTCCAGCAGCTGCAAGTGGAGAAGGGGGGAATCAAATCCGGTTCTCCCAGATAAGAGAGCTCTGGCTGACCCAAGGCCATTCCAGCAGGTGCAAGTGGAGGAGTGGGGAATCAAACCCGGTTCTCCCAGATAAGAGAGCTCTCACTGACCCAAGGCCATTCCAGCAGCTGCAAGTGGATGAGTGGGGAATCAAACCCGGTTCTCCCAGATAAGAGAGCTCTGGCTGACTCAAGGCCATTCCGGCAGGTGCAAGTGGAGGAGTGGGGAATCAAGCCCGGTTCTCCCAGATAAGAGAGCTCTGGCTGACCCAAGGCCATTCCAGCAGCTGCAAGTGGAGGAGTGGGGAATCCAACCTGGTTCTCCCAGATAAGAGAGCTCTGGCTGACCCAAGGCCATTCCAGCAGCTGCAAGTGGAGGAGTGGGGAATCAAACCCGGTTCTCCCAGATAAGAGAGCTCTGGCTGACCCAAGGCCATTCCAGCAGCTGCAAGTGGAGGAGTGGGGAATCAAACCCGGTTCTCCCAGATAAGAGAGCTCTGGCTGACCCCAGGCCATTCCAGCAGCTGCAAGTGGAGGAGTGGGGAATCAAACCCGGTTCTCCCAGATAAGAGAGCTCTGGCTGACCCAAGGCCATTCCAGCAGGTGCAAGTGGAGGAGTGGGGAATCAAACCCGGTTCTCCCAGATAAGAGAGCTCTGGCTGACCCAAGGCCATCTCAGCAGCTGCAAGTGGAGGAGTGGGGAATCAAACCCGGTTCTCCCAGATAAGAGAGCTCTGGCTGACCCAAGGCCATTCCAGCAGCTGCAAGTGGAGGAGTGGGGAATCAAGCCCGGTTCTCCCAGATAAGAGAGCTCTGGCTGACCCAAGGCCATTCCAGCAGCTGCAAGTGGAGAAGGGGGGAATCAAATCCGGTTCTCCCAGATAAGAGAGCTCTGGCTGACCCAAGGCCATTCCAGCAGGTGCAAATGGAGGAGTGGGGAATCAAACCCGGTTCTCCCAGATAAGAGAGCTCTCACTGACCCAAGGCCATTCCAGCAGCTGCAAGTGGAGAAGGGGGGAATCAAATCCGGTTCTCCCAGATAAGAGAGCTCCGGCTGACCCAAGGCCATTCCAGCAGGTGCAAATGGAGGAGTGGGGAATCAAACCCGGATCTCCCAGGTAAGAGAGCTGTGGCTGACTCAAGGCCATTCCAGCAGCTGCAAGTGGAGGAGTGGGGAATCAAACCCGGTTCTCCCAGGTAAGAGAGCTATGGCTGACCCAGGGCCATTCCAGCAGGTGCAAATGGAGGAGTGGGGAATCAAACCCGGTTCTCCCAGGTAAGAGAGCTATGGCTGACCCAAGGCCATTCCAGCAGGTGCAAATGGAGGAGTGGGGAATCAAACCCGGATCTCCCAGGTAAGAGAGCTGTGGCTGACTCAAGGCCATTCCAGCAGCTGCAAGTGGAGGAGTGGGGAATCAAACCCAGTTCTCCCATTTAAGAGAGCTCTGGCTGACTCAAGGCCATTCCAGCAGCTGCAAGTGGAGGAGTGGGGAATCAAACCCGGTTCTCCCATATAAGAGAGCTCTGGCTGACCCAAGGCCATTCCAGCAGGTGCAAGTGGAGGAGTGGAGAATCAAACCCAGTTCTCCCAGATAAGAGAGCTATGGCTGAACCAAGGCCATTCCAGCAGCTGCAAGTGGAGGAGTGGGGAATCAAACCCAGTTCTCCCATTTAAGAGAGCTATGGCTGACCCAAAGCCATTCCAGCAGGTGCAAGTGGAGGAGGGGGGAATCAAACCCGGTTCTCCCAGATAAGAGTCCGCACACTTAACCACTACACCAAACTGGCTCTCTAATAATTTAAATAATTTCCCTCACAAAAATTTCCAACCGTTTGCCCGCACTAGCATGGAATGGTTTACTGGCATCATGGAGTGATTCGCTTTCACCCCTGCAAACCTGACACTTCCTCAGATCTTCAGATTGTGAGTGAAGATCCACAGAAGGGGTGCAATTTTCAGGGCAGTGGTTTCTGATCATTCCACTGAGGAATGTCGGATAAGCCATCAGTCCCAACATCCTCTTTCCAACAGGCTTGACCAGTTCTCCTCGTCCTTGCAGCAAAGCTCGGAGTCTTCTTCCAGCTACAGGAGCCCTGGTTCTCATGGGCCACTGTCGCTGAACAACAGGCTTCGGATTGTGCTGAGCGGAGGAGTATAAAGCAGGCTGCGGTGTGGGAAATCACTGACCCCGGGGGCAAGGCCAGTTAAGCGATCTTTACCTCGCTTTGAATGAGTCCTGCTGAATTTTTGGCATACAAATTGCAGTGTCCTATCAACCCAAAGGGAGACTGCAGCCAGGAAATCAGGAGGAGATAGAGGCTGGGAAGTGCAGCTATGCAGAAGGAGGAGGAGGAAGAGGAAGAGGAAGAAGAAGACTGCAGATTTATACCCTGCCCTTCTCTTTGAATCAGAGACTCAGAGTGGCTTACAATCTCCTTTATCTTCCTCCCCCCACAACAGACACCCTGTGAGGTAGGTGGGGCTGGAGAGCCTGTTTGGTGTAGTGATTAAGTGTGCGGACTCTTATCTGGGAGAACCGGGTTTGATTCCCCACTCTTCCACTTGCACCTGCTTGGAATGGCCTTGGGTCAGCCATCGCTCTCTTATCTGGGAGAACCGGGTTTGATTCCCCACTTCTCCACTTGCACCTGCTGGAATGGCCTTGGGTCAGCCATAGCTCTCTTATCTGGGAGAACCGGGTTTGAATCCTCCCTCCTCCACTTGCACCTGCTGGAATGGCCTTGGGTCAGCCATAGCTCTGGCAGAGGTTGTCCTTGAAAGGGCAGCTGCTGTGAGAGCCCTCTCCAGCCCCAGCCACCTCACAGGGTGACTGTTGTGGGGGAGGAAGGTAAAGGAGATTGTGAGCCGCTCTGAGACTCTTCGGAGTGGAGGGCAGGATATAAATCCAATATCATCTTCTTCTTCTTCTACAACAGCTGCCCTTTCAAGAACAACTCTTGCGAGGGCTATGGCTGACCCAAGGCCATTCCAGCAGGTGCAAGTGGAGGAGTAGAGAATCAAACCCGGTTCTCCCAGATAAGAGAGGTATGGCTGACCCAAGGCCATTCCAGCAGCTGCAAGTGGAGGAGTGGGGAATCAAACCCTGTTCTCCCAGATAAGAGAGCTGTGGCTGACCCAAGGCCATTCCAGCAGCTGCAAGTGGAGGAGAGGGGAATCAAACCCGGTTCTTCCAGATAAGAGAGCTCTGGCTGCCCTAAGGCCACTCCAGCACCTGCAAGTGGAGGAGTGGGGAATCAAACCCGGTTCTCCCAGATAAGAGAGCTCTGGCTGACCCAAGGCCATTCCAGCAGGTGCAAGTGGAGGAGTGGGGAATCAAACCCGGTTCTCCCAGATAAGAGAGCTCTGGCTGACCCAAGGCCATTCCAGCACCTGCAAGTGGAGAATCAAACCCGGTTCTCCCAGAAAAGAGTCAGCACACTTAACTACTACACCAAACCGTGGGCTGAGGATGTATTGCTGGTGAACAAGATCAAGTTAATTCATGCTGCCGTATTCCCCCTTGCTATGCATGGGTGTGAAAGTCAGACAGCGAAGACGGCTGACAGGGAGAAAATGGATTCCTTGGAAATGTGGTGTTGGAGGAGAATTTGACAGATGTGGACCACTAAAAAGATGAATCAGTGGTATAATGGATAGACAGTTGGGGGAAAGTCATGGCAACTTTGTTTTTATCCATGACAATGGAAATGAGATTACTACATGCACAGAACTAGAAATGCTCAACATGACCTACGAAAGAATGGCTGATTAAGATAACAGAGCTTGCGAAAGTTACTGCTCTGATCAGAGAAAAGACATTATCTACCTTTATTGCCAATCGGAATTAAATTTGCAATTGCACTTATAAAAGGTCAAGGTAGTCCCCTGTGCAAGCACCGAGTCGATACTGATCCATGGGGTGATGTTGCTTTCACAACGTTTTCATGGCAGACTTTTTACGGGGTGGTTTTGCCACTGCCTTCCCCAGTCATCGACGCTTTCCACCCAGCAAGCTGGGCTCTCATTTGACCAACCTTGGAAGGATGGAAGGCTGAGTCAACCTGGAGCCGGCTATCTGAACCCAGCTTCCGCCAGGATCAAACTCAGGTCGTGAGCAGAAAGCAGAAGTACTGCAGCTTTACCACTCTGCGTCACGGGGCTCCTAATTTTACTCATGCATTGCAATTTTACTTTTACTTTGAAGTCTTTTCTTTAAATTTCTTAATATATATATTTTTCTTTTTCCCCTTCTCATTCATATATCTTTTTTTGTTTTATTATTTCCCTGTTACAAAATTCTCAATAAAGTTATTTCGTTAAAAGACACATCAATGAGTGCTAGATCAAATCGAACCTGAATTCTCCCTAGAAGCTACAATGACTAAACTGAGGCTAGAGGCAAGGGGGAAGCTGTGTTTGTCTGAAGCAGGAGAACAACGTTTGAGTACCGCGGCACCTTTAAGACCAACAAAGTTCTATAAGCTTTCATGTGCATGCATGATATCTAAAGAAGTGTTGTTCAGTCGCACCCCGTGGAGAAAGTCACGCCAGGCCCTCCTGTCTTCCACCATCCTCCAAAGTCCACTCAAATTCGTGTTGGTTGAATCAGTAACGCTGTCCAGCCATCTCCTCTTTTGCCATCCCCTTCTTCTTTTGCCTTCTGTCTTTCCCAGCACCAGTATTGTTCTTTGCAGCATCGGACAGTTCTTTCACCATCAGACACATCCACAGCTGAGCCTCCTTTCGGCTTTGGCCCAGCCGCTTCACTCTTTCTGGGGTTACTTGGACTTGCCCTCCGCTCTTCCCCAGTAGCCAGTTTGGTGTAGTGGTTAAGTGTGCGGACTCTTATCTGGGAGAACCGGGTTTGATTCCCCACTCCTCCACTTGCACCAGCTGGAATGACCTTGGGTCAGCCGTAGCTCTCTTATCTGGGAGAACCGGGTTTGATTCCCCACTCCTCCACTTGCAGCTGCTGGAATGGCCTTGGGTCAGTCAGAGCTCTCTTATCTGGGAGAACCGGGTTTGATTCCCCACTCCTCCACTTGCAGCTGCTGGAATGGCCTTGGGTCGGCCAGAGCTCTCTTATCTGGGAGAACCGGGTTTGATTCCCCACTCCTCCACTTGCAGCTGCTGGAATGGCCTTGAGTCAGCCAGAGCTCTCTTATCTGGGAGAACCGGGTTTGATTCCCCACTCCTCCACTTGCAGCTGCTGGAATGGCCTTGGGTTAGCCATAGTCCTCATCGGAGTTGTCCTTGAAAGGGCAGCTGCTGTGAGAGTTCTCTTAGCCCCACCCACCTCACAGGGTGTCTATTGTGGGGGAGGAAGGGAAAGGAGATGGTGAGCCGCTCTGAGACTCTGCGATTCAGAGTGTGGGGCAGGATATAAATTCAATATCATCATCATCTTCTTCTTCTTCTTCTTCTGGGAGTCATGGCGACCCCTGACCCCTAATGGAGGCCGGAAGGATATTCAGGGAGGTGGCTGAATAAAGCCTGCCCCTGTCTCCTAACTTCTGGTATTCCAAGGAGGTCTCCCAATAATTGGATGGTTGGGAGGTCATTAAGTTCATAGGGTCGTCATAAGTCAGAAATGACTTGAGAGCATGTGGCACACACTTGCGCTCAGTAGAGAAAGCCCTTAACAAACCGCTCCAGTGGCCAGCGTGTGCTTCAAAGCATTTCCTCACCCCTTGCATTGGAATTCTCCAGCTCTGTAAGCAAAAGCAGCCCTGGGGTAGGTGGTAACGGCAAACCGTGATGCTCTCCTTGGCCAGGAAATGGTCCTGCAGTGGGGGGAAGAGCCAGGACACCTCCAGGAACCGGTTAGGGAGGCCACAGGGGCTGTATCCACACGGAGGTTCTGGTTTCCTGGTGTGCTCCGATTTCAGAGCGGCTCAGCCAGAAAACAGCATTACTGTTCCCCTTTTAAAAACTGAACAATGGAGGAGTCGGGAAGACAAGGGCCTCCGTAATCCCCTTTGCACCAAGAAACATTCCAGGCAAATTTCCCCCGTTAGTCATTGCTTTGCGTTTCCTCATTTGGAAGGAGAAGACAACAAAAAATACCCCTCGGTTGGGAAACCCAAGATAAATCCAGGCAGGTCTTGATTCTACCCGGCAACCCAAACAAATACAAACCAAAAGAGGAAATGGTGACGCCAACCGATGCTCCCTCTAAGCTGCAGAGTCTTGTGAGCAAAAATTCTACTTTGTGAGCTACTGGCATGAAAGTTGCGAGCTCCTGCATCAATTCTTGAGCTCTGGGGCCATCCTTCCTGAGCGAAGACAAAAATGTGTGAGCTGGAGGCTAAAACACTGTGAGCTAGCTCACGCCAACTCAGCTTAGAGGGAACGCTGGTGCCAACAGGTTTCCTTGCCGTGAGCACTTCCATGTTGAATCCAGGCCTGTGTGGTGCTTTTGTAACAGATGAAGCAGTTGGCATACTAATCCAGTATGTTGTGTCTGGGAAACTTACAAGTAGGCTTTCTCACCCTGAGATATGTTGTGTGCTTGGTACCAAGGCCGACTACTCTCAGAGAGTATTGCTCTAGGCTGCAGCTGGCTTGGACTGGAACTGAAAGAGGGAAGGGAGTGGGGAACATCTCACTGGCAGGAAAAGGCACTTTTAACTCAAATGTATAATGGTCTGGATTGGCCTATATAATTATTTAGAAGAAGTCCCATGGAGCAGAGTGGTAAAGCTGCAGTACTGCAGTCCAAGCTCTGCTCACAGCCTGATTTTGATCCCGGAGGAAGCCGGGTTCAGGTAGCCGGCTCCAGGTCGACTCAGCCTTCCATCCGTCCGAGGTCGGTCAAATGAGTCCCCATCTTGCTGGGGGAAAACCGTAGATGACTGGGGAAGGCAACGGCAAACCACCCCGTCAAAAGTCTGCCGTGAAAACGTTGTGATGCGATGTCACCCCGGAGTCGGAAATGACTGGTGCTTGCACAGGGGGACTACCTTTACCTTTTTTATATAATTACTTGTCTGCATCGACATTCTCGGTCATAGAATCATAGAGTCGGAAGGGACCTCCAGGGTCATCTAGTCCAACCCCCTGCACAATGCAGGAAACTCACAAACGCCTCCCCCTAAATTCGCAGGATCCTCATTGCTGTCAGAAGGCCGTCCAGCCTCTGTTTAATTTCCTATCAAGACGTAGTCCGCCCCTGTGACGCTTCATACAGTGAATAAACTATCTTGATTTTGCAATCATAGAAGTCACCATGCATGGAGATGGTTCAGGACTTAACGGGTTGGAAGGCGGGGGGGAGGGGCTATGGCTCAGCCTGACCCACCTAGACAATAGTGAGATCAGCGCCATCCAAGTTTCTCTTACCGCCGGGCATCAGTTCAATCACCAGCTTGGGGTAAGCGATGTTGGAGCATCCGACAGTGGCCCCACACACTCGAGCGCATTCGTTGGGGTCCACACAGCCGACGGCATCTGGAATGACAGACAAAAGACCAGTCCAGCTTAACAATTAGGCCAAGTAGGCACTAGCCTATAGCCCTTGTAGCCTTTAGGGGCCTCCTTCCCCAGTAGGCTTCCCAACCCTCCCGCCCTGGCGGGGGACCCCAGGATTTCCATCCTCTTCCCCCACTCCCAAAAAAACGGAAGCGGGGGGAGGGGGAGAAACGGAGCCAAGGAGCATGGTGAGCCGCCCCATCTCGGAGCGGGCCTCTTCTCCGCTTCACCATGGCTGCTCCTCCGAGATGGGTTCAGGCTGGGCCTATCTTGGAGGAGCAGCTGGGATGGGGCGGGGAGGGGGCGGCGGCGCGGCAGCATCGCCCGCTCCGCTTCGCCTCTGAGGTGGAGTCAGGGGGGGGCAGGCCAGGAGAGTGGCGGGCCACGAGTCTGGGTCCTTTTAGGACCCGGACTCGCAGCTCGCCGCGCTCCTGGCCCGCCTCCACCCTTCCCTTCTCTGGTTTCGCCTCGGAGGCGGAGCGGGGCGGGCGAAGCTGCTGCGCTGCCGCCTTTTCTCCGCTTCACCGTGGCTGCTCCTCCGAGATGGGCTCAGGCTGGGCCCATCTCGGAGGAGCGGCTGCGGTGGGGCGGGGAAGAGGCGGCAGCAGCGCGGCGACGTCGCCCGCTCCACTCCGCCTCTGGGGTGGAATCGGAGAAGGGGAGGGTGGAGGGAAGGAAGGCATTTAAAAAGTTGTGAGGTCCCTTTAATTGTGATGGACAGAACTCCCTTTGGAGTTCAATTGTGATTGTCACACCCTTGCTCCTAGCTCCACTCCAGTGTCTCCTGGCTCCACCCCCAAAGTCCCCAGATATTTCTGGAATTGGACTTGGCAATCCTATTCCCCAGTTTCTCCCCTGTTTGCAGCCCTCCCAGCTTGCACACACAGCCAGCAACTGAGCTGCTCTTTGCCCGACTTGCCTGGTGCGGCTGCTGCTGGCATTGTTACCAAGTTTGCCTCTCTCTACCTCTTCCCCACAGCTTTGTCAAAGGGGCTTTGGAGAAGGGGTCTGCAGGCTGCAGCAGGGCTCCAACTCTGAGATAATTTGTGGGGAGGCCCTCGAGATTTTGACTGCCTCAGGGCCTCCACAGGGTTTAATCCGGCACTGTGAGTTCCTGGCCACATGGAACACCCAGTCCAACCAGGTGAAGAAGTGCTGTTGCAGATGCAGTTAATGAAGCCGGAGAGCTTCGATTTAAAAAAAAAATCCCCTACAGTTGAATCTTCTTCCAGGGTTCTAGCTCCAGGGTTCCCAAAATGGTGCCCACTTTCCCTTTGCTGGCCTTGGCTAAGCGTTTTTAGAAAGTGGTTGGGGTCTGCAACCAGTGTCCCCTCTAAGCTGAGTTAGTGTGAGCTAGCTCACCATTTCTGGGCCTCCGGCTCACGCATTTTTTGTCTTCGCTCAGGAGAAAAGGGCCCAAAGCAAACCAATTTATGCATTAGCTCACAACTTGATTGCGAGTAGCTCGCGAGGTAGAATTTTTGCTCACGAGACTCCACAGCTTAGAGGAATTATTGCTTGCTATTGGCCACAGGAGACCGAAATCGGTGTGCAAACCAAAATAACATCATAACATAGGGCTGGTTGCAGCAATCCCTCACTCTTGGCTTGCAGGGATTTTTTTTTCTTCTTAAATCTGCTTGATCGTTCCCTGCACTAGAACTTCCTTTTCAGACTACGAATGCAGGGTCTGATCTAGCATGAGCAGCGTTGGCCTCCCTTTTCCTCTCTTGTTGCTGTGATGGATTCCAGCATTCCAAAATCTCTCTCCTTCTCCCTCTCTCCTTTCCTTCAATCCTATCTCGCCACTCCCCCTTTCCGTCAGTTTTTGGCTTCAGCCCCAGTTGAAGTTAAGCCTGACTTTGCTTAACTCTCTGTTATCTTTCCCAAATGCTAAAATTGAGATTGCAATCTCTTTAGGAGAGATCTCTGCTCTGAGGCCATTGTAGCTGCCCTGCCGGATTAGATCAAAGGTCATTCTAGTTTCGGGATCTTCTCTGGGAGCGGCCAGCCAGATATCTCCAGAAGGCCTATCCCACAGGGTACGGAGGTCCTGAACCTGTTGTTGTCCCCTCATAACTGGTCATCAGTAATCACTGACCATCGGAGTTCCATGTAGTTTTCGTGGCTGTTAGGCATTCGTTCGTTCATTCATTCATTCAAACATAAGAGAAGCCATGTTGGATCAGGCCAATGGCACATTCAGTCCAACACTCTGTGTCACATAAGAACATAAGAGAAGCCCTGTTGGATTAGGCCAATGGCCCATCCAGTCCAACACTCTGTGTCACATAAGAACATAAGAGAAGCCCTGTTGGATCAGGCCAGTGGCCCATCCAGTCCAACACTCTGTGTCACATAAGAACATAAGAGAAGCCCTGTTGGATCAGGCCAGTGGCCCATCCAGTCCAACACTCTGTGTCACATAAGAACATAAGAGAAGCCCTGTTGGATCAGGCCAGTGGCCCATCCAGTCCAACACTCTGTGTCACATAAGAACATAAGAGAAGCCCTGTTGGATCAGGCCAGTGGCCCATCCAGTCCAACACTCTGTGTCACATAAGAACATAAGAGAAGCCCTGTTGGATCAGGCCAATGGCCCATCCAGTCCAACACTCTGTGTCACATAAGAACATAAGAGAAGCCCTGTTGGATCAGGCCAGTGGCCCCTCCAGTCCAACACTCTGTGTCACATAAGAACATAAGAGAAGCCCTGTTGGATCAGGCCATTGGCCCATCCAGTCCAACACTCTGTCACATAAGAACATAAGAGAAGCCCTCTTGGATCAGGCCAATGGCACATTCAGTCCAACACTGTGTCACACAGTGGCCGAAAGAAGCAAGCACCATCAAGAGGTCCACCAGTAGAGACAAGACACTAGAAGCCCTCCCACTGTTGCCCCCCCAAGCACCTAGAATACAGAGCATCCCTGCCCCACACAGAGAGTTCCATCAATATCCTGCGGCTTATAGCCACTGATGGACTTCTGCTTCAGATGTTTACGTTTGTTTGTTCGTTCGTTCGTTCATTCATTCATTCGTTCATTGCCATTCATTGAGAACCAGTTTGGTGTAGGGTTAAGTGTGCGGGCTCTTATCTGGAAGAACCAGGTTTGATTCCCCACTCCTCCTCTTGCAGCTGCTGGAATGGCCTTGGGTTAGCCATAACTCTTGTAGGACTTGTCCTTGAAAGGGCAGCTGCTGTAAGAGCTCTCTCAGCCCCACCCGCCTCACTGGGTGTCTGTTGTGGGGGAAGGAGATAAAGGAGATTGTAAGCCGCTCTGAGACTCTGATTCAGAGAGAAGGGCAGGGTATAAATCTACAGTCTTCTTTCTCCCCAATGGGGAGCCAAAATAGCTTACACTGGCCCTCCCCTGCTCCATTTTATCCCCACCACGTCCCTGTGAGGTAGGTCAGGCTGCGAGGGAGTGAATGGCTAAAGGTGACTTCCATGGCAGAGTAGGAATTCGAACCCAGATCTCTCAGCGGTCAAAGGGTTGGACTGGGAGCTACAAGACTCAGATTCAAATCCCCACCAGCCACAAAAAGCACAGGGTGACCTTGAGGCCGTCTCGCTCAGCCTCAACTACCTCACAAGGTTGTTGTGAGCTTAAAATAGAGGAAGTGAGAGAAACAGAGGCACTGCCTGGAGTTCTATGGCAGAGGAAGAAGATACAAATATACTAAAATAAATATTGGGTAGCTGTGTTGGGCTCCAATGAAACAGCTAGACTGAAGACCAAAAAGATTTCCGGGGATATAAGCTACTGAAAGTTAAAGCTTCCTTGGTCAGATATTATTAATTAGATTGAAATGGAGATTTCTGTCTTTTTATCAGATATTTCTTGAATTTGACCTGGCAACCCTACCCAGAAGACAGGGGGGCAGCTGGGGAAATTCCTGGAGATTTAGGGGCAGCGTTTGGGGAGTAGAAGGAATTCAGTGGGGATGTGGTGTCACTCTAGGACTTCTGTTTCTTCTAGACTCTATTGTATACCACAGAGTCTGCCCTCTGAAGCTGCCACTTCCTCTGGGGGAGCTGATCTCCGTAGCACAAATATCAGTTGTAAATCTGGGACAACTGCGGGCCCCACATTATTTATTAACTTTGCTTATACCCTGCCTTCTCTCCCCATAATGCAGCTTACACCAATTCTCCTCTTTTCCATTTGATCATCACAACCACCCTGTGAGGTAGGCTAGGCTGAGAGTATGCGACTGGTCCAAGATCATGTAGCAAGCTTCCATGGCAGAGGGGATTCGAATCTGGATCTCCTAGAACTTTGCCTGACACTTTTCCTGCAAAGCGAGAAGAGGAAGAAGAGGGGTGCAGGAAACAAAAGAGTTGCCAGGACTGGGTTCAGAAATCCTGGAGAATTTTGGGGTGGAGTGTGTAGAGCAGGGGTGGCCAAACTGTGGCTTGGGAGCCACATGTGACTGTTTCACACACATTGTGTAGCTCTCAAACACCCACTCCCACCACCGCACTCCATCAGCCACCTTGGAGAAGGCAGTTTGGTGTAGTGGTTAAGTGTGCAGACTCTTAACTGGGAGAATTTGATTTGATTCCCCACTCCTCCACTTGCAGCTGCTGGAATGGCCTTGAGTTAACCATAGCTCTCACAGAGCTGTCCTTGAAAGGGCAGCTTCTGGGAGAGCCCTCTCAGCCCCACCCACCTCACAGGGTGTCTGCTGAGGGGGAAGAAGGGAAAGGAGATTGAGAGCTGCTCTGAAACTCTGAGATTCAGAGTGGAAGGCAGGGTAAAAACCCAGTAACAACTTCTTTAAATCACTTCTCCAAGTCAAGCCAGCCGGTGGCTTGGAGAATGCATTGAAAGTTAAAGTTGCTCATTTCCACCTCTCTCTCCCCTCTATTTGCCTGCCTGCCTTCCTTGCAGCTCCCAAACCTCTGACATTCATATCTTCCAGCTTTCAAACATCTGCCGTTTATTCTATGTGACTCTTACATTAAGCAAGTTTAGCTACCCTGGTATAGAGAGTGGGGTTTGGGTAGGGAAGGGAAGGGAATAATAAATGGGGAATAATGCCAGACCGCCCACCTTCCAAAGTAGTTGTTTTCTCCAAGTTAACTAATCTCTGTCTGGAAATTCCAGAGATCTCCAGCCACTGCCTGGGGCTGGCAACTCCAGAGAGGCAATTATCCTTCAGTCTCGCAATGGTTCATATCCGAAATTTCTCCCCCATGGTTCTCACACAGACATATTCCGGCTTCTCACATAGTCTGAGAGTCCCAGGTCTAATGGGTTGACGACTCCAGGTTCAGAAAATACCTGGAGATTGGAAAATATGTGGAGCCTTGGAGAGTGGCGTTTAGGGGCAGGAAGGACTTCGGTAATGCCATGCAGTCCACCTTCCAAAGCAGGAGGACTTCTGGTGTGCTGGTATCCTAAGAACGTGACGCCTGGCCCCACTGATGGACTTCCTGATGGCACCTGGGGTTTTTTTGCCACTGTGTGACAGTGTTAGACTGGATGGGTCATTGGCCTGATCCAACATGGCTTCTCTTATGTTCTTATGTCTGGAGCAGGGATGCTCTGTATTCTTGGTGCTGTGGGGGGGAAACAGTGGGAGGGCTTCTAGTGTCCTGAATCCACTGATGGACCTCCTGATCCACTGATGGACCTCCTGGGTTTTTTGGCCACTGTGTGACACAGAGTGTTGGACTAGATGGGCCATTGGCCTGATCCAACAGGGCTTCTCTTATGTTCTTATGTGACACAGAGTGTTCGACTGGATGGGCCACTGGCCTGATCCAACATGGCTTATCTTATGTTCTTATGTGACACAGAGTGCTGGACTGGAGGGGCCACTGGCCTGATCCAACAGGGCTTCTCTTATGTTCTTCTGTGACACAGAGTGTTGGACTGGAGGAGCCACTGGCCTGATCCAACAGGGCTTATCTTATGTTCTTCTGTGACACAGAGTGTTGGACTGGAGGGGCCACTGGCCTGATCCAACAGGGCTTCTCTTATGTTCTTATGTGACACAGAGTGCTGGACTGGAGGGGCCACTGGCCTGATCCAACAGGGCTTCTCTTATGTTCTTCTGTGACACAGAGTGTTGGACTGGAGGAGCCACTGGCCTGATCCAACATGGCTTCTCTTATGTTCATTTTCTCTAGGAGGAATGGAATAATTTTTTTCAATACAGAAATAAGTGACTCATGTAGTCTACAGATCCATTGTAATTCCAGGAGATCTCCAGCCCCCAACCTGGAGGTTTGGCAACCAAATTGAAAACCACGGTAGAAAAAAGCACAGCCTTCAGGACAGAGTCGTTCACACTATTCCCTTAAACGTACTTTCACATCTGTTAGCTACATGAAGAAAAGTCTGTGAACTGCATTGAAAGCGGATAGGGACTGCTGTCTTTTTGCAATATTTTTTTTATGCGTTCCAGGAGCTATGAAGATTCACTTAAGGAAGAGGAAGGGAGATATTTATGTTGTCAATATTTTGAACTGGAATAATTTTGATGTCTGCTTTGTACTCTGTGTTTTGAAGTTCTGTGTTTGTTTGTTTTTTGGGGAATATGATCAGTTTTGCTTCAAGCTATTCACAGATGTGAAAGTACTGGAAGAGAAGAGCGTGAACGGTTCTCTCGCGAAGGCCGTGCCCTTTTCTCCACCCTGGCCTGGAAGTTGGCAACCCTCTGCTGCAAAACAAACACCGCTTCTACTTGACATGACGAAACCAGGCCCGGCTCGTCCCTCCCCGCCTTGGCCCGGCCCGCTTGACCCAGCCAGCTCCAATGAGTCAGTTTCCTGCCTTTCCCTCTAGAGCCAAAGGTGTGCACAGCTTTTGACACACGCTGTTGAAGGAGTTAACAGCCGGCTGGGCAGAAACAGGGGCCGATCCGCGAGGCGGTGCAGCGCATGAGAGCGGGTGGGGCAAGGAGGAGCCAATTACTCAAGCTGTCTTTTTTTTTCTTTCTCTTCCCCCTCTTCCCTTCCCCTCCTCTCCGAACATACTTCTGATTTCTCATTGCTGGCTGATACCTGCCCGGCTGCTCAGCGGCAAAAGCTTTCAGCAGACCCGGCAACCCGAGACGATCCCAGAGCTGAAAGCAGAAAGAAGCCATCAGGTTGTCAGGAAAAAGACCTAACCCTGTTTTCGCACTGTTGGAAGGCACCGCATACCGGTGCAAATCTGAAATCGCTGCTGTTGAATTCAAGTTCCGGTAAGAGCAGTGCCTCTCTGACTCGCCTTGTTGGGCTACATCCCATGGAGAGCTGGGAAGCAAAAGTCAAACCTGAAGGAAGCCGACTTTCCGAGGGCTAGAGGGCAAGGGTCAAACAGGGTCTTCAAAGCTGAAGGAAATTCTTAAGCCAGGTGGGTTTTTTTAATGCTGACATTCCGGCGCATTCCGGCCGCTTCCAGGAGTTTTGAGAGAGAAACTTGACCAAGACTTATCCCTCGCGCCCCCACATCTGTACTCCTCCGCTGAGATGAGGTAACCAGGAACTCCAAAACCCACTTCAAAAGCCAGCTGAGTGAGGATCAAAGGAGGAAAAAGTATTAGTGGGATCATAGGTGTGAATTTGCACATAAAGGAGGGATTGAATTTGCTGCTAGCTGCTTGACTCAGGGATATGCAATACTAAATTATTATTTTTTTAAGACTGGGCAAATAGCCACCTTGTTTTTATTTATTGCTTTGGGACTAGCACTGTGGGATCGGGACCCTCTGCTCTC
Organism: Heteronotia binoei; assembly: GCF_032191835.1. Lineage (NCBI taxonomy): Eukaryota > Metazoa > Chordata > Lepidosauria > Squamata > Gekkonidae > Heteronotia > Heteronotia binoei. Next base: position 35,044,318 of record NC_083242.1, on the reverse strand, counting down.
GCGTCAGTAGCCATGGCTTTCTCACAGGTCCAGTGTTTGGATGACAGTCACGTCAACTGGCGATCGAGCGAGTCCAAGCCTGAATTCTTCTACAGCGAAGAGCAGAGGTTGGCTTTGGAAGCCTTGGTCTCCAAAGGCCCTGAAGCCTTCTATGAAGTCCTCAAGAAAGAGAATATCCGGGACTTCCTTTCTGAACTGGAGCTTAAAAAGATTCTGGATACACTGGAGACATATGACCCGGGTTCGGAATATACCCCCCACGGAGACAAGAACGGAGATGTCAGCAGCCAAAATGGGGAGCAAGATCCGTTGCCCTCTCTGGCGTATTGGCCAGAGAAGTCCGACCGATCCATCCCTCAGCTAGACCTCGGGTGGCCAGAGAGCGTCGCATACCGGGGAGTGACACGGGCCACTGTCTACATGCAGCCCCCCATCGACTGTCAACCCCACATCAAAGAGGTGGTCCGCAAGATGATCTTTCAAGCGCAGAAGGTGAGTTGTGCCCCTTTTGACGTATCAGGTTTTTTGAGTTGTGCCCCTTTTGACGTATTGGTTTTTCCGAGTTGCGCCCCTTTTGACGTATCGGTTTTTCCGAGTTGTGCCCCTTTTGACATGTCAGTTTTTCTTTTGGGGGGTGGAACGCGAGAAGCATGGTTAGATGATTCCTCTCCTGAGTTTGCCTAGAGGATGTTCCCTAGACATGTCTGGTCTGTTTGGGAATGAGGTCATTACACTGGGAGTTGACGCCAATTTCCCCCGTGTTGGATGACAAGGGCCCAGCCGGCACCCATCCAGTTACCTAAAGAAATCATAGGGGTAGTTGGATAGGTTTGAACGATGACTGGTTGAAAAATATGGGTGGCGCGTGACTGAATCATCCCCAGCCTAACTTTCTTGTCTCAGATCTTAGCTTCCTTCTTTTGAAGGTGTTAGGGCCGTTGTCTGTACTTGCACAGGAGAAGGGATGGAAAGACAGGACTTGTTCCAGTAAATGCCAAGGCTTACGAGACTTTGAAGTTTTTGTATCAGCACAGATCCAACACAAACCAAGTTAACAGCCCGGCCTGGGAAGCCGTTTGCACAGTTCTCTCCCTGTTTCCCCGCCGCCATTCTATTTGTGATTTAATTTTTAATGCGCCAAGGCACAGGGGGTTGAATCTAGTAGGAAAGTGGCACCTTCCCACCTGGAAACCCCACTCCCTCGTTCCAGGAGAGCGGGGACAATCAGTGCCCACTCAGCAACAGAGGCACTCTTCATATGCTCCGTGATGCTGTCATCACCTCAGGGGGTACACAACAGTCGGCATCTTTCTAAAGTCAGTCACATACCCACCAGGATTATAACACTCCATAAAACTAAAGCCTTCCTGTTTAAGGGGACTGATTTTTCTTGGCCGAAGCATGGGAAATGGGGTCGTAGATTAAACCGGAGCTGAAATAAAGGCCTTTCAGTTATTCCTAGTGAAGGCCTACTTGAGGTTAGCTGGAATGAGAGAGCCTCTCTTGATATACTTTGAGTTACTTGCTCTGTCCTGTTACATGATTCCGTTAAGCAATAGGTTTATTTATCCATTCCATGTTTCACCCTGGCTTTCCTCTAAAGAGTTCAGGCTCACAGTTCCCCCCTATTTAATTGTCACAACAACCCTGTCAGGTGGGCTAGGCTGAGAGAAACTGGCTGAAGGTCACCCTCTGAGGCTGTGACTTGTGGGAAGGGGAAAGAATGAGTCTTTGGCCCTTCTCCCAAACTGAAAATCAACATCCCCCAAATTACTTTTACCTCAACCTGGGCAAAACTTCCTCCGCTCCCATTTATCCTCACAACAACCCTGTGAGGTATGCGAGGCCAAAAGTGTGTGACTGGTCCAAGGTCACCCAGTGAGTTTCCATAGCACAAGCGGGGATTCGAACTCGGAGTCTTCCAGATCCTAGTCTTCTAACCACTGTGCCACACTGTCTCCCGCCATAAGGAAAGCCAGGCACTGTTAACAGCAGGGAGAGGGCAGTAGTTATTGCCTGGGGTCTTCCCATGCTGCAGTTGAAGAACGAGCCCTATCCAGTGGCTTCCCAGCCTCAGTTTGATGTCTGCAAAATGGGCGTAACACTGACCGATCTCTCAGGCTGTTGTAAGACAAAGCAAGCTAACCACCCCCACCCCCAAAAAACCTCCTGCAAGGCATTGTGCTAGTAAAATTACAAAAATAATCTACTTCTTTTTTTAAAAAAAAAACAAGCAATGGTTATCTCAGCCCAGACTGCAGCCGCGGTCATTTTGTCCTGACTTAAAATAGATGTGGGAGGGAAGGCAGCATGTTATAGCCTGATCTTGTCAGATTTTGGAAGCTGGCACTCAGATGGGAGACCACCAAGGAAGGCTCTGCAGAGGAAGGCAAAGGCCAACTATCTCTGCCTCTCACTTGCCTTGAAAACCCCTTGCGGGGTTTGCCATAAGCCACTCATCAGATGTCAGAAGCGAAGTGGGGTTGGTACTCGGAAGGGTGACCACCAAGGAAGGCTCTGCAGAGGAAGGCAATGGCAAACTCTGTAGAAGAAGGCAATGGCTTCTCACTTGCCTGGAAAGCCCCTTGCGGGGTTTGCCATAAGCCTCTCATCCGATGTCAGAAGCGAAGTGGAGTTGGTACTTGGAAGGGAGACCACCAAGGAAGGCTCTGCAGGGGAAGGCAATGGCAAACTCTGTAGAAGAAGGCAATGGCTTCTCACTTGCCTGGAAAGCCCCTGGCTGGGTTTGCCATAAGCCTCTCATCAGATGTCAGAAGCGAAGTGGAGTTGGTACTTGGAAGGGAGACCACCAAGGAAGGCTCTGCAGGGGAAGGCAATGGCAAACTCTGTAGAAGAAGGCAATGGCTTCTCACTTGCCTGGAAAGCCCCTGGCTGGGTTTGCCATAAGCCTCTCATCAGATGTCAGAAGCGAAACGGGGTCGGTACTTGGAAGGGAGACCACCAAGGAAGGCTCTGCAGAGGAAGGCCATGGCCAACCCCTCTGCTTCTCACTCGCCTCGAAAGCCACTGCCTGGGGTTGCCATTAGTCGGCTGTAAGTTGACACCACTTGGATATGTAAGGCAAGCAGTTGAGACCGGAGCAGTATCTCTACATACTTTATGGCAGAAATTGCAGCTCAATAACCAGCCACAGCTGCCGGGAAACGCAAGCGTTTCTGCAAGGTGACGCTGTCCCAGAAAGAGACCGTGTCAATCACAAAGCGTTGGGCAGTGAGAAGCATAACTGGGAAACTGTCAAAAGGAGTCAACAAGGAGGTCGTTGCATGGGACGCTGAAGGACAGTGCGGCCGCCAAAGCGACAGACGGAAGGAAGGCTGGTTTGCATAGGGGGGATCATCGGTTTTCCCCCCAGGCAAATTTCTCCAAAGCAACGGATGGAAGTGCTCGCGCATGCAGACACACCATCAAGCCACATGCATGAACAAAACCATTTTGCAGCTAAGGTTGTGTGCATGTAAAGCAGTGGCCAACAACCTTTGTGGCCCTGGGGACCGGCCCCAGGCCCGGCCCACCCACGGTGGCCCCAGGACCAGCAGGGTGGGGGCACCAAATTCAGCCTCCCCCCTGCCCCCCCACGGCACCTCCTCCCTCTTCCGTTTTCACAAATTTAAGTCCAGGGAAGGGGCAGTGAAGCGCCTCCCCGGCTCTTTAAAGGTGGACCCCACCCCTGTCGATCAGTTGATCGATCGGTGGAGGGAACCGCGACAGCAGCGGTGAGCAACCCGCTGAAAAAGCCGCACTGCCCTTGCCTCCTCCCCACTGCCTCCTCCCCACTGCAACACTGCAGGGGGGTGGAGCAATGGGTCTGCACAGCCCAGTTGCTAACAGGCCGCAGACCGGGACCGGTCTGTGGACCGGGGGTTTGGGACCCCTGGTGTAAAGCATTGTCAAGTCGCAGCTGATGAGGGATAGCGGATGAGAAATCCTTGAGCCGGGTAGTTCCGGTTAGTGCACTCTCGTCAGATCTGGGAAGCCAAGCAGGGTCGGCCCTTGTTGGTATTTCGATGGGAGACCACCCAGGAACACCCACAGAGGGAGGCAAGGGCAGGCCACCTCTGACCATATTTTGCCTTGAGAGCTCTGTGGGGACGCCACAAAGCAGTTTGTGACTTGATGGGTGTCAGTGGAAGAGAAATAAAATGACAAACCAGAAAGGAGGACAAATTCATTTTAAAGAAAAGGAACACATAATTCTCTGGCTGTATCATATAATGTAAGAACATAAGAACATAAGAGCATAAGAGAAGCCATGTTGGATCAGGCCAGTGGCCCATCCAGTCCAACACTCTGTGTCACAGAAGAACATAAGAGAAGCCATGTTGGATCAGGCCAGTGGCCCATCCAGTCCAACACTCTGTGTCACAAAAGAACATAAGAGAAGCCATGTTGGATCAGACCAATGGCCCATCCAGTCCAACACTCTGTGTCACATAAGAACATAAGAGAAGCCATGTTGGATCAGGCCAGTGGCCCATCCAGTCCAACACTCTGTGTCACAAAAGAACATAAGAGAAGCCATGTTGGATCAGGCCAGTGGCCCATCCAGTCCAACACTCTGTGTCACATAAGAACATAAGAGAAGCCATGTTGGATCAGGCCAATGGCCCCTCCAGTCCAACACTCTGTGTCACTAAAGAACATAAGAGAAGCCATGCTGGATCAGGCCACTGGCCCATCCAGTCCAATACTCTGTGTCACACAGTGGCCAAAAAAGATTATATATATATATATATATATATACACACACACACACACACACACACACATACGCACTGTGGCTAATAGCCACTGATGGACCTCTGCTCCATATTTTTATCTAAACCCCTCTTGAAGGTGGCTATGCTTGTGGCCGCCACCACCTCCTGTGGCAGTGAATTCCACATGTTAATCACCCTTTGGGTGAAGAAGGACTTCCTTTTATCTGTTTTAACCTGTCTGCTCAGCAATGTAAAGGTGACGGTTGATGTATCATCAGTTTTCAAAGCAGGACTTACTATGAAAGCTCCGCGCTCAGAGGAAATGTAGAAGAAGAAAAAGACTATAGATTTATACCCTGCCCTTCTCTCTGAATTAGAGTCTCAGAGTGGTTTACAATCTCCTTTCTCTTCTTCCCCCACAACAGATACTGTGTGAGGGAGGTGGGGCTGAGAGAGCTCTCCCAGAAGCTGCCCTTTCAAGGACAACTCCTGAGAGAGCTATGGCTGACCCAAGGCCATTCCAGCAGCTGCAAGTGGAGGAGGGGTAATCCAACCCGGTTCTCTCAGATAAGAGTCTGCACACTTCACCACTATGGCTGTCCCAAGACCATTCCAGCAGCTGCAAGTGGAGCAGTGGGGAATCAAACCCGGTTCTCCCAGATAAAAGAGTTCTGGCTGACCCAAGGCAATGGCCAGCAGCTGCAAGTGGAGGAGGGGGGAATCAAACCCGGTTCTCCCAGATAAGAGAGCTCTGGCTGACGCAAGGCCATTCCAGCAGCTGCAAGTGGAGCAGTGGGGAATCAAACCCGGTTCTCCCAGATAAGAGACCGCACACTTAACCACTACACCAAACTGGCTCACTGTAACCTCTGAGTCCTAGATGCAGGGGGGGGGGGGGAGAGGCAGCAAGTATTTTTCATTCCTTGCTTTGATAAAGAGGGTTGGGATCTGGAAACGTTTATGCTCCTCCCTCCCTTCCAAATGCTAGAATTTACGTTGCTGCAAAACACTCGGTTACAGTCTTTTATGCCCCGATGCGCAGAGACACTGGTGGCCTTTGGAAACAAAGCACTTCACTCACAAAACCTTTGACCCATCCAGCAAGGCATTTCTCTATGATCTCATTCGGCCTTCCGACACTCCAACCGCTGTGCCAAATAACACGGAAGTATCAGGACCTTTAGGATCCCGTGCGCCAGGGCTGCCAGAGTTCAGCGTTCAGGGGATGTTTGTTTTCCCCCCATGACAATGAAGGAGGATCGATTGCTGCTGTCTTTAATTCGTTAAAATACAGAGGTGACAACTGTTGCATCTGGCGATGGCTTGCTGAGAAACCACTCGCTGGAACTCAGCCAAAGATTTTCTAGGCGAGCCAAAACAAAAGGCAAAAGCGCTTATTTGCACAACGCATAACCAGCCTGTGGAACTCACCGCCTCGAGGTGTCGTGAGGGCCACTAGTATGGGTGGCTTGAAAGGGGGATCAGAGGGGCTTTTATTGTAACAGGGACTCCTTTGGGTATTAGGCCACTCCCCCCTGATGTAGCCAATCCTCCAGGAGCTTAAAAGGCTCTTCTTACAGGGCCTACTGAAAGCTCCAAGGGGATTGGTTACACCAGGGTTTTGTGGTCTAATATGCAAAGGAGTTCCTGCTGCAGAAAAAGGCCCCGAGGATTAGACACGTTTAGGGAAGACCCCTCATCTGGACATTTCGAGAAATCTTGGTGGCCATTGTGGCAAACAGGACGCTGGACTAGTTGGACCACTGGTCTAATCCCGCAAAAATTATTTATTTATCTGATTCAATTTCCATCCCACCCTTCCCGTGAATGGGCTCAGGGCAGGTTAGAACTAGAAGTCCTCCCACTGTTGCCCCTCCCCCAAGCACCAAGAAGACAGAGCATCACTGCCCCAGACATAAAAACATAAGAGAAGCCCTGTTGGATCAGGCCAATGGCCCATCCAGCCCAACACTCTGTGTCACATAAGAACATAAAAGAAGCCATGTTGGATCAGGCCAATGGCCCCTCCAGTCCAACACTCTGTGTCACAGAAGAACATAAGAGAAGCCATGTTGGATCAGGCCAATGGCCCCTCCAGTCCAACACTCTGTGTCACATAAGAACATAAGAGAAGCCATGTTGGATCAGGCCAACGGCCCCTCCAGTCCAACACTCTGTGTCACATAAGAACATAAGAGAAGCCATGTTGGATCAGGCCAGTGGCCCCTCCAGTCCAACACTCTGTGTCACATAAGAACATAAGAGAAGCCATGTTGGATCAGGCCAACGGCCCCTCCAGTCCAACACTCTGTGTCACATAAGAACATAAGAGAAGCCATGTTGGATCAGGCCAATGGCCCCTCCAGTCCAACACTCTGTGTCACATAAGAACATAAGAGAAGCCATGTTGGATCAGGCCAGTGGCCCATCCAGTCCAACACTCTGTGTCACATAAGAACATAAGAGAAGCCATGTTGGATCAGGCCAGTGGCCCCTCCAGTCCAACACTCTGTGTCACATAAGAACATAAGAGAAGCCCTGTTGGATCAGGCCAATGGCCCCTCCAGTCCAACACTCTGTGTCACATAAGAACATAAGAGAAGCCATGTTGGATCAGGCCAGTGGCCCATCCAGTCCAACACTCTGAGTCAGACAGTGGCAAAAAACCCAGGTGCCATCAGGAGGTCCATCAGTGGGGTCAGGACACTAGAAGCCCTCCCACTGTTGCCCCCCCCCAAGCACCAAGAAGACAGAGCATCATTGCCCCAGACATAAGAGAAGCCATGTTGGATCAAGCCCATCCAACACTCTGGGTCAGACAGTGGCAAAAAACCCAGGTGCCATCAGGAAGTCCATCAGTGGGGCCAGGACACTAGAAGCCCTACCCCGCCACTCCCCCCCAAGCACCAAGAAGACAGAGCATCACTGCCCCAGACATAAGAACATAAGAGAAACTACGATGGATCAGGCCAATGGCCCATCCAGTCCAACACTCTGGGTCAGACAGTGGTAAAAACCCAGGTGCCATCAGGAGGTCCATCAGTGGGGCCAGGACACTAGAAGCCCTCCCACTGTTGCCCCCCCAAGCACCAAGAAGACAGAGCATCACTGCCCCATACAGAGAGTTCCAACAATATGCTGTGGCTAATAGCCACTGATGGACCTCTGCTCCGCACATTTATCCATACAGGATTGCAGAATTGTGGTTTAAAACAACAAATCAAACATTAAACCTATAAACGCTATAACCCCCTAACAAGATGGTGTCCGTGTACCTTCTGCTTTTAGGAGTCACTTAGAATGGCACTATCAAACCGGCTTCTTTTGGTTCTGCTCCTACCTGCAGTTGCCGTCCCATCCCAAAGAGCTGATTTGGCAAAGGGGAGGTGACGTTAGCAGGGCCAGACGTCAAGACTTGGCAAAGAATCCCAAAACAGCTTTGGGAACGAGAGCTGGAGGGCAGGAACGAATGAGAAAGGTAGAATTAATTCCACCAGCATCCTTAGAAATGACAGGGCAGGAAGGGACTTGGTGGACCTCCAGGGCCGCCTTGTACCAAAAAGCCTCCCCGCCCAAACTGTTCTCAAACTACCACCTTCCCCCCACCCCCAAAAAAGGGGAGAGTCTGTCTTTTTCTCAGGGCAGTGTGTTCCAGTTCTGTGTGACATTTGCGGTGAGCAAGTCCATCTCTCCAACTAGTTCCAACGCTTCAGGTCCTGTTGCTACCCAACTGTGTGCACGCGCACACCAAAGCAAGGGGGCTTATTCCATGCACAAGTCGGTCATCCCCCAAAGCAGAACTGGGAGATGGGGCTGGGTTCTGGTGACTGCCCCCACCCCCCAGTAGACAAAGGTTTGATTTGTTGAAAAATTCCACTGGAGGCATTGAAGAAAAGGTGGGAAACGAGAAGAGGGAAGGGAAGGGAAGGAGAAGAAGACTGCAGATTTATACCCCACCCTTCTCTCTGAATCAAGAGACTCAGAACAGCTTACAATCTCCTTTATCTTCTTCCCGCACAACAGACACCCTGTGAGGTGGGTGGGGCTGAGAGAGCTCTGACAGACGCTGCCCTTTCAAGGACAGCTGCGGGTGAGCTACGGCTGACCCGAGGCCCTTCCAGCAGCTGCAAGTGGAGGAGGGGGGAATCAAACCCGGTTCTCCCAGATAAGAGTCCGCGCACTTCACCACTGCACCAAACTGGCTCTCTTTTTGCCAACGCTCACTCGCAGTGCTGGTGGTGGCAGAAAGCGCTGTCAAGTCACGTTATGGCAACTCTCGTGGGGTTTTCAAGGCACGAGAAGTTCAGAGGTGGTCGGCCGTTGCCTGCCTCTGCGTAGCAACCCTGGACTTCCTCGGTGGTCTCCCATCCAAACACTGTCCCTGCTTAGCTTCCAAGATGGGATGAGACTGGGCTAGCCGGGGCCATCCAGGTCAGGACAAGAGAGGAACAGAGGGGGTTGGCTGTTGCCTGACTCTGCCTAGCAACCCTGGATCAAACCTGCTTAGCTTTTGAGAGCTGGCAAGATCAGGCTAGCTAGGGCAATCTAGGTCAGAGCAGAGAAACAGAGGTGATTTGCCCTTGCCTGCCTCTACACAGCAACCCCGGGACTTAGAATCATAGAGTTGGAAGGGACCCCCAGGGTCATTTAGTCCAACCCCCTGCACAATGCAGGAAACTCACAAACACCTCCCCCTAAATTCACAGGAGCTTCATTGCTGTCAATGGCCATCTAGCTTCTGTTGAAAAACCTCCAAGGAAGGAGAGCCCACCACCTCCCGAGGAGGAAGTCTGTTCCACTGAGGAACTGCTCTAAACTCACAAACCCCTCCCCCTAAATTCACAGGATCCTCATTGCTGTCAGATGGCCATCTAGCCTCTGTTTAAAAACCTACAAGGAAGGAGAGCCCACCACCTCCTGAGGAAGCCTGTTCCACTGAGGAACCGCTCTAAACTCACAAATCCCTCCCCCTAAATTCACAGGATCCTCATTGCTGTCAGATGGCCATCTAGCCTCTGTTGAAAAACCTCCAAGGAAGGAGAGCCCACCACCTCCTGAGGAAGCCTGTTCCACTGAGGAACTGCTTTAAACTCACAACCCCCTCCCCCTAAATTCACAGGATCCTCATTGCTGTCAGATGGCCATCTCGCCTCTGTTGAAAAACCTCCAAGGAAGGAGAGCCCACCACCTCCCAAGGAAGAAGGCTGTTCCACTGAGGAACCTCTCTAACGGTCAGGAAGTTCTTCCTAATGTTGAGCCGGAAACTCTTTTGTTTTAATTTAAATCCATTGGTTCTGGTCCTACCTTCCGGGGCCACAGAAAACAATTCCACACCATCCTCTATAGGACAGCCCTTCAAGTACTTGAAGATGGTGATCCTATCACCTTTCAGCCGCCTCCTCTCCAGGCTCAACATCCCCAGCTCCTTCAAACTTTCCTCATAGGACTCGGTCTCCAGACCCCTCACCATCTTCGTTGCCCTCCTCTGGACCCGTTCCAGCTTGTCTATATCCTTCTTAAACACAATACTGCAGATGAGGTCTTAACAGAGCAGAGTAAAGCGACACCATCACATCATGTGATCTGAACACTAAACTTCTGTTGATACAACCCAAAATCGCATTTGCCTTTTTAGCTGCCACATCACACTGTTGACTTCCTTGGTGGTCCCCAATCAAAATACTAACCACGGCTAACCCTGCTTAGCAGAGAGCATGAGTCACTGGGAGAGTGGGGCGGGAAGGTAGTTGTGAATTTCATGCCTTGTTGGGGGGGGGGGTTTGGACTAGATGACCTTTGAGGTACCTTCCAGCTCTGTGTTTCTATGTAAGCCACTTCCAGTCCCCACTGAGGAGAACAGTTTGTGATGACAAACTGGAAGAGGGAAGAATGCTACATTGCAAGCCGCTTTGAACCCCCAGTTTGGAGAAAAGCGAGATATACATCTAATTAATTAATTAATGGGGCGGAGGCCAGGTTTCACTCTGCTCACCCATGTGGTCCTTCTTTTATTTTATTTTTTAAATCGTTCTAACTTGTGAAGATGCAGCCCAGCGAATAGACAGCACAGTCGCGTCCCTGAAGGCCCTGCATCTCCCAGATGGCTTGCTGTTAACGCAGAAAAATGTAGTTCACATTTTGAGCATGGGTACCTCCGCAAATGGAGATGCACGCTTCCGACTGCTACAGCCTGACTCCCCCGTTCTGCTTGGTTTTATAACACGGGGCTCTGTTATCAGATAAAGTTCTTATCCGGAAGAGTGACCTTTCGACCGGGAAAAGTCCCTTTCTTCCAGCTGTATCTGGCACAATCAGCCTTTCCTTGCCCAGTTTGTACACTAAATTACAGATTCTAGCTGTGCGTCATGGGAGCACTTTGTGGGGGCAACCTGCACTCCAGCATCGGAGTTCCAAGTCTCATTTGCTCGCCTTTAGCAAAAACGCTATCTCCCATTTTCTCTCCCTCTGCCTCACCGCCTCCCTGATTAATCTGTTTTGCTGCCCCTCAAGACGTGACAGTTCGGCTGATCCCGAGACGCTAACTAATTATTAGCTGGGTTGAAGGCCTCTTCCACAGTCGGCTCTTAGCGGGACAGCGTGAGGCAAGCTGATAGAGTTCTGCACAAACGCGCTTGGGAAATCTAAACCACAAGCCTTCTGGAGGCGCACCAAGCGTCTCTTTCTCACAGCCAAACCCTGTTCCAAAGGCATCCGGGGCAGATCGGCACTAGAGACTGTCTGTGTATGATGTTCGCCCCTTTCTTTGCATCAACACACTGCTAATAACGAGTAGCCCCATGGTGCAGACCTGAGTTTGATCCTGGTGGAAGCTGGGTTCAGGTAGCCTTCAGGTAGCCTTCAGGTGGAAGCTGGGTTCAGGTAACTCAGCCTTCCATCCTTCCGAGGTCGGTCAAATGAGTACCCAGCTTGCTGCGGGGAAAGTGTAGATGACTGGGGAAGGCAAGGCCAAACCACCCTGTAACAAAACGTCTGCCAAGAAAACATTGTGATGTGACATCACCCCATGGGTCGGTGCTTGCACAGGGGACTACCTTCAATACTAAGCCCTGTGGTGCAGAGCAGTAAGCTGCAGTCCAAGCTCTGCTCATGACCTGAGTTCGATCCTGGCGGAAGCTGGGTTCAGGTAGCCGGCTCAAGGTTGACTCAGCCTTCCCTCCTTCCGAGGTCGGTAAAATAAGTCCCCAGTTTGCTGGGGGGGAATGTAGATGACTGGGGAAGGCAATGGCAAACCACCCCGTAAAAAAGTCTGCCGTGAAAACGTGAACGCGACATCACCCCAGAGTCGGAAACGACTGGCGTTTGCACAGGGGATTGCCTTTTTCCTTTTTTACTGCTAATAATTCTCATAGTGTGTGCACCCAAAACCTGTGAGATCCCATTGTCCGCTGACACATGCACCAGTTCTGGGGTTATGTGCAGGAAACTGTTTACTGCTTTGTACAATTTTACCAGCACGTCTTTTAAGAGGACCTGGGGTGTTCGCAGGTCTACCCAGACTTTTGCAGCTTCTTTCAACCTTCCCCACATCAAACCTCACTCGTGTTGGCAGCACAAAAAAGGAGCACGCAAAGCGATCGTCTCCATCCTTTCTTAAAGCTGGGGAAGTGCCCCAGAGCCGATCTCCCTCTTGCAGGAAAGCGCATGATCTCCCAGCATCCCCACCCTCACATACCCTGCTGAGGGTCGGCCTTCTACTGGCTCATAAGCAGGGCTTTTTCTTTTGGTAGCAGGAACTTTTTTGCATATTAGGCCACGCCCCCTGGCGCAGGCAATTCTCGAGGAGTTTACAGTAGGCCCTGCGCTAAGAGCCCTGGAAGCTCTTGGAGGATTGGCTACATCCCCCTGCTGAGGTCCCTCTGCTCCTCAAACTCTGCCTTTCCCAGGCTCCAGGAATTTCCCAAACCAAAGCTGGCAACGCTATGAACAGAAGTTACCACTGCTAGCAGCAGTAGAGTCACTTAAAGACAACTGTCATTTCTGACCGTGCCCGATACCAGGGGTGGAATTCTAGCAGTAGCTTCTTTGCATATTAAGCCACGCCCTTCTGATGTAGCCAATCCTCCAAGAGCTTATAATATTCTTTTTTTTGTAAGCTCTTGGAGGATTGGCTACATCGGGGTGTGTGGCCTAATATGCAAAGGAGCTCCTGCTAGAACTCCACCCCTGCCGATATTGACAAAACAAGCCCCGCCAGTCGTATTCTGAAGGCCCCTTGGAAAATAAGAACATAAGAGAAGCCATGTTAGATCAGGCCAATGGCCCCTCCAGTCCAACACTCTGTGTCACAGAAGAACATAAGAGAAGCCATGTTAGATCAGGCCAGTGGCCCCTCCAGTCCAACACTCTGTGTCACAGAAGAACATAAGAGAAGCCATGTTAGATCAGGCCAGTGGCCCCTCCAGTCCAACACTGTGTCACAGAAGAACATAAGAGAAGCCATGTTGGATCAGGCCAGTGGCCCCTCCAGTCCAACACTCTGTGTCACAGAAGAACATAAGAGAAGCCATGTTGGATCAGGCCAATGGCCCATCCAGTCCAACACTCTGTGTCACACAGCGGCCAAATATACACACACACACACACACACACACACTGTGGCTAATAGCCATTGATGGACCTCTGCTCCATATTTTTATCTAACCTCCTCTTGAAGGTGGCTATGCTTGTGGCCGCAACCACCTCCTGTGGCAGTGAATTCCACATGTTAATCACCCTTTGGGTGAAGAAGTACGGTACTTCCTTTTATCTGTTTTAACCTTTCTGCTCAGCAATTTCATGGAATGCCCACGAGTTCTTGTATTGTGAGAAAGGGAGAAAAGTATTTCTTTCTCTACTTTCTCCATCCCATGCATTATCTTGTAAACCTCTATCATGTCACCCCGCAATCGACGTTTCTCGAAGCTAAAGAGCCCTAAGCGTTTCAACCTTTCTTCATAGGGAAAGTGTTCCAGCCCTTTAATCATTCTAGTTGCCCTTTTCTGGACTTTCTCCAATGCTATACTATCCTTTTTGAGGTGCGGCGACCAGAACTGCACACAGTACTCCAAATGAGACCGCACCATCGATTTATACAGGGGCATTATGATACTGGCTGATTTGTTTTCAATTCCCTTCCTAATAATTCCCAGCATGGCGTTGGCCTTTTTTCTTGCAAACGCACACTGTCTTGACATTTTCAGTGAATTATCTACCACGACCCCAAGATCTTTCTCATGGTCAGTCTCTGCCAGTTCACACCCCATCGACTTGTATTTGTATGGAGATCAAGAAATGAGAGTCTTGTGAGGACCGCGGCGATCGCCCTCTTTCGAGATCATTCATCGCGACCCAGGAGGGAAATGAACCTTTATCAAAGTCTCCATCAGCGAAAGCGTCATGTTTTGGCAGCCAGAGTTATTTCAAAGACCAATAAAACCAAACCACAGCATTTCGGCAAGGGCAAAGTTCGCCTGGCGAGACAGACCGCATCTTCTTGGCTCATCTGTGTAACGAGGGGGTTGCTGGATTCAGACTCGCCGCGGTGGAGTTAGAAGCCAGGTGGTGTTTACGGAAAGAAGGGAATCCCATTTCCAGGTGAATTCTGGCCGTCTGAGCTGTCCATCATGTCGCAACATGACCTCATCATCCTTGGCGTGCGTGGTCCTAATACACTGCCTGATGCTATCCAAAACAGTCGTGCGGGGTGGTCTGAGTGCTGGGCTCGGAGCAAGGAGAGTTGTGGCGGAAGGCACGATCAGTTTGGCGTAGTGGTTAAGTGCGCAGACTCTTATCTGGGAGAACCAGGTTTTAGTCCCCACTCCTCTGCTGGAATGGCCTTGGGTCAGCCACGATTCTCGCAGAGCTGTCTATGAAAGGGCAGCTTCTGTCCGAGCGCTCTCAGCCCCGCCCACCTCACAGGGTGTCAGTTGTGGGAGAGGAAGGGAAAGGAGGTTATGACCACTCTGAGATTCAGAGTATATGAGGGCCGGATATAAATCCAATATCGTCGTCGTCGTCTTCTTCGTCGTCGTCTTCTTCTTCGACTTCGTCTTCTTCTTCTTCAAATCGTAGCAGACTTATAATGACCCCCTGGGGTTTGCCATCCAAGATGTGGTTTGCTGTTGCCTCCACCTGCGCAGCAACCCTGGGCTTCCTTGGTGGTCTCCCATCCAAATGCTAATTAGGGCTGACCCTGTTTCGCTTCTGAGATATGCCAAGATCAGGCTCGCCTGGGCTACCCAGGCCAAGAGATGAACAGAGGTAGCTGGCAATGCCACTGCGTAGTTACCCTTGGCGGTCTCCCATCCTCGAACAAACCAGGCCTAGGATTGCCAATCCCCAGGTGGGGGCAGGGGATCCCCCAGCTTGGAGGCCCTCCCCCCAATTCAGGGTAATCAGAAAGGGGGGGGGAGGGAAATGTCTGCTCGGCACTCCATTATTCCCTATGGAGAATTGATCCATGGGTATCTGGGGCTCTGGGGGGGGCCTGTTTTGGAGACAGAGGCACCAGATTCTCCGCATAGCGTCCAGTGCCTCTCCTCAAAATACCCTCCAAGTTTCAAAAAGGTCGGAGTAGGGGGTCCAATTCTATGAGCCCCCAAAGGTGGTGCCCCAATCCATTATTTCTAGAAGAGGGAAGGCATTTAAAAGGTGTGCGGTCCCTTTAAATGTGATGGCCGAACTCCCTTTGGAGTTCCATGATGCTGGCCACAACCTCGCTCCTGGCCCCACCCCCAATGTCTCCTGGCCCCACCCCCAAAGTCTCTTGGCTCCACCCCCCAAACTCCCCAGATATTTCTTGGACTTGGCAACCCTAACCAGGCATGCTGACCCTGTGTAGTTTCCGAGATCAGATGCGATTGGGCGAGCCTGGGCCAACCAGGTCAGGGTGGAGTA
The DNA here is from genome assembly GCF_032191835.1 of Heteronotia binoei. Taxonomy (NCBI): domain Eukaryota; kingdom Metazoa; phylum Chordata; class Lepidosauria; order Squamata; family Gekkonidae; genus Heteronotia; species Heteronotia binoei. The sequence goes on along the minus strand of NC_083242.1, from coordinate 35,028,704 downwards.
AGATGACCCGGGTTCAAATCCCTTCTCAACCATCTCTACTCGCACCTCACATCTGTCACTCTCTCTCTCTTTTACTCCAAATGCCCTCAGGGTTTCTGTAGAGGGAAAGAGAGTGAAGAGAAAACCTCACAAAGAGCAATAGCAGTTGTCTTTCAGTTTCGCAAAGGGGACTTCCCCTGTCCCGGTTTCCAGAAATGCTTTTTTTTTTCTGTTGCCAAGAGATATCAGGGAACGAACTTTGAACAGAGCTACGGCCCTATGCCAGCAAAACACGGGAAACAACAAATATGACATATTTGCAGGGCTTTTTTTGTAGAAAAAAACCAGCGGGAACTCATTTGCGTATTAGGCCACACCCCTGCGTCGCCCTTGTTTCGCACAGGGCTTTAGCCCAGCAGGAACTCATTTGCATAGTAGGCCTTTATGCCAATAAAGGCTTGCTGTTTGCTGTTGCATAGTAGGCCACACCCCCTGATGCCAACCCAGCTGGAACGGCGTTCCTGTGCGTTCCTGCTCGAACCCTGCACAGCTGGCTTTGAACAAGCAAAAACTCCACAGTCCACATAGCCCGTTTTTGTCTCCCACTTCCCCAAAGCAGAGGACAAATGGGCAAATTCTACAAAAGTCTGAAATCTCTGCAGCGTGACACTCGTTGGTCTCCCTCCGTTCCTTCTTAAACTGAGATCCTAGGAGATCTTTGGAGATTCAACCTCTACTGCAGGGTTTTCCCTTGGCACAAGCATCGTTTTTGCCTGCAGTCTCCAAAACAAACAAACGCACTGTGGAAATTTTAGATGCGTAGTTGCTATTCGCAGGTCTTACCAGGCCTTTGTTTGTAGCAGGAACTCCTTTGCATATTAGACCACACCTCCCTGATGTAGCCAATTTTCCAAGAGCTTACGGTAAGCCCTGTAAGAAAAGCCCTGTGAGCTTTTGGAGGATTGGCTACATCAGGGGTGCGTGGCCCAATACGCAAAGGAGTTCCTGCTACAAAAAAAAAACCCTGGGTCTTCCCAATAGCCTTAATCCAATCTTAACTATGCTAATTGCTCAGTTACTTCTGCATCTTGACTCTAATTAGCCCTTCCTGGCAACACCCACCCCACCCTCTGACCTATATGTAATGGTTGGCGACTTCTTTTTCAATATATCTGATGAAGTGTGCGTGCACACGAACGTTTATACTCAGGGCTTTTTTTGTAGCAAGAACTCCTTTGCCTATTAGGCCACACCCCTCTGATGGAGCCAATCCTCTTACGGGGCTCTTAGCACAAGGCCTACTGTAAGCTCCAGGAGGATTGGCCCCATCAGGGGTGTGGGGCCTAACATGCAAAGGAGTTCCTGCTACAAAAAAGCGCCCTGCTTATCCCCAGAATAAAACTCTGTTGGTCTTAAAGGTGCCCCTGGATTCAAACTTTGTACTCCTGCATAATTCAGTTCGTAATTATAAGATGCAAAGCAATCGGCAGCCACAAGAAGAAAGTAGGAGAAGCAACAGGTTTTCTTAGCAAGTTTTTGCTCCTATCTGCGGCTTCCTCAACAGGTAGACCGTTTTCGCACACAGCTTACCTCGCAGTCACAATCCTGTTCCCTCCGCAGCGTCTGCCGGATTTCCCACCATCTGCACCGGAGTTACAGGAAGTGCTGCAGCTTTTGCGTAGCAAATGTAAACTGGGTTTTAGCAGTTTACGTTTGCTACGCAAAAGCTGCAGCACTTCCTGTAACTTCGGCGCAGATGGTGGGAAATCCAACCAGACGCTGCGGAGGGGACAGGATTGTGACTGCGAGGTGAGCTGTGTGCGAAAATGGTCGTAAAAAAGGTCAAGGTAGTCTCCTGTGCAAGCACCAGTCGTTTCCGACTCTGGGGTGACGTTGTATCATGACATTTTCATGGCAGACTTCTTACGGGGCGGTTTGCCCTTGCCTTCCCCAGTCATCTACATTTTTCCCCCAGCAAGCTGGGGACTCACTTGACCGACCTCGGAAGGATGGAAGGCTGAGTTGGCTACCTGAACCAGCTTCCACCGGGATCGAACTCAGGTCGTGAGCAGAGAGCTCGAACTACAGTACTGCAGCTTTACCACTCTATGCCATGGGGCTCCCCGACAGGTCGCCCAACCTATTTTCTGCAGTTACAGGTGTACACCGAGGAAACAAAGCTCACAGCAAGTCAGAGTACTCTCCTGAGAAGCTGGGAGAAAGAACCTGTTTACCACCCTATTCCCTCCCACCCAGTAAGAATTCAACATTTTATACTTGCTGGTTAAGAAAAGGGATGAAATTGAGATTCGGGAATCTCATTTATACTTGCTGGTTAAGAAAAGGGATGAAATTGAGATTCGGGAATCTCGCTGCCCGTTCTTCGTTGTGCTGAGCAGCTGTTCCACACAATAGCCTGAAGTCTCTGACATTGAGGCAAGCTTGTTTGTAAGGCCTAATCCTGCCAAAAATGTTGGCCAGTAGCATATTCCAAATACCCAGCTACCTTGTTTGAATTCAGGGAACAGTGGAGTGGGGGAGGGAGTATTAATAGGCTTGTTCTTACTTTAAGGAAATGTAAAGGGAAACTGAGGCATGGGGAGATGTAAGCAAAAGCCGTATGGTTGCCAGCTCTGGGTTGGGAAATACTTGGAGGTTTTTAAGGGGTGGAACCTGGAGAGGGTGGGGTTTAAGGGCTGCCAATCCCCAGTCGGGGGCAGGAGATCCCCTCGTTTGGAGGCCCTCCCCATCTTCAGGGTTAGCAGAGGGGGCTGTTTTTTGTGGTAGAGGCACCAAATTTACAGCATGGCATCGGCTGCCTCTCCTCAAAAAACTCTCCGAGTTTCAAAAAGGTTGGACCAGAGAATCCAATTGCATGAGCCCCAAAAGAAGGTGTCCCTATCCTTCATTGTTTCCAAATGGAGGGAAGGCATTTAAAAGGAGCAGGGTTCCCTTCAATGTGATGGCCGGAACTCCCTTTGAAGTTCATTCGTGATCGTCATGCCCTTGCTCCTGGCTCCACCCCCAAAGTCTCCTGGCTCCACCCCCAAAGTCCCCAGACACTTCCTAAGTCAAACCTGGCAATCCTAGGTAGCCAGAACATTTTAGGTGGGGGTGGGCCCTGGGGCCTAAAATGATCCCTTGGAGCAGCGGGAGCAGCTGCAAGAGTGGCAGTGGCCGGGAGAGGGGGGGAGCAAGAGCAGCAGGGCAGCAAGAGCGGTGGGTAGAGGGGGAGCAGCGAGAGTAGCAGGGCAGCAAGAGCGGTGGGGAGAGGGGGAGCAGCGAGAGCAGCAGGGCAGCAAGAGCGGTGGGGAGGGGGGGAGCAGCGAGAGCAGCAGGGCAGCAAAAGCAGTGAGGAGAGGGGGAGCAGCGAGAGCAGCAGGGCAGCAAAAGCAGTGGGGAGAGCAGCGAGAGCAGCAGGGCAGCAAGAGCAGTGGGGAGAGGGGAAGCAGCGAGAGCAGCAGGGCAGCAAAAGCGGTGGGGAGAGGGGGAGCAGCGAGAGCAGCAGGGCAGCAAGAGCGGTGGGGAGGGGGGGCAGCAAGAGCGGCAGGGCAGCAAGAGCGGCGGGGAGAGGGGGCAGCGAGAGCGGCAGGGCAGCAAGAGCAGTGGGGAGAGGGGGGCAGCGAGAGCGGCAGGGCAGCAAGAGCGATGGGGAGAGGGGGCAGCGAGAGCGGCAGGGCAGCAAGAGCGGTGGGGAGAGGGGAGCAGCGAGAGTAGCAGGGCAGCAAGAGCGTTGGGGAGAGGGGGAGCAGCGAGAGCAGCAGGGCAGCAAGAGTAGTGTGGACAGCATGAGCAGGGTGGTGAGAGCAGTGAGGAGAGCGGGGCAGCGAGAGCACTGGGGGCGGCCAGAGCAGCAGCGAAGGCGAGAATAAAAGGAGGGGCCATACAGGTGGAAGGGGACTTTGGGTGGAGCGTCCCCCCCCCCCCCACAGCTACTGGCCTAATTGCAACAACAGGAGATCTCTAGATGCCCCTTTGAGGTTGCCAATTCTTAAGATCAGCCAGTTGCTTTTCAGATGAGGGGCTAACTTCCTCGACGCACTGCTAAAACATTAAATGCAATATTGCAAAGTTTGAGTCCCATGGCACTTTGACGACCCATAAAATTTAATTCTGGGTGTAAGCTTTCATGTGCACGGACACGCCTTCAGCTAGCCACCTGAATCTAAATGCACCATTACGTATTATGCGCTGCTGAGTCAATCTCAACCACAACGTGCACATACTTTCTCACAGCAGCAAACCCAAGTTGCCTACCAAAGAAGACGACAACGACGACATTGGATTTATATCCCGCCCTCCACTCAAGAGTCTCAGAGCAGCTCACAATCTCCTTTTGCTTCCTCCCCCACAACAGACACCCTGTGAGGTGGGTGGGGCTGAGAGGGCTCTCACAGCAGCTGCCCTTTCAAGGACAACCTCTGCCAGAGCTATGGCTGACCCAAGGCCATTCCAGCAGGTGCAAGTGGAGGAGTGGGGAATCAAACCTGGTTCTCCCAGATAAGAGTCCGCACACTTAGCCACTACACCAAACTGGCTACCAAAGTGGTTTCCGTGCCAGAAAAGAAAATTCACCTCTAAAATGGCTAAACTGAGGCCATTGTACGTTGGCCACACCATGAGAAGACGAGATTCACCAGAAAAGACAATAATGCTAGAAAAAGCGGAAAGCAGCAGGGAATGAGGAAGAGTCCAACATGAGACGGAGTGATGAGATGATGAAGAAGAAGAAGAAGAAGAAGAAGAAGAAGAAGAAGGAAGAAGAGATGATGATGATGATACTGGATGTATACCCTGCCCTCCACTCTGAATCTCAGAGTCTCTGAGCAGGTTACAATCTCCTGTATCTTCCTCCCCCATAACAGACACCCTGTGAGGTGGGTGGGGCTGAGAGAGCTCTCCCAGACGCTGCCCTTTCAAGGACAACTCCTACGAGAGTTTTGGCTGACCCGAGGCCATTCCAGCAGTTGCAAGTGTAGGAGTGAGGAATCAAACCCGGTTCTCCCAGATAAGGAAGCCCTGGCCCTTGGTTTGCAAGATTTGCTCGAGGCTGTTAATGAAAGGATTCATTAATTGATAGGCTCGCCGTACCTCTGAAGCAACTAGGTGGGTAAAAGGTAAGGGCATTCCCCTATGCAAGCACCAGTCGTTTCCGACTCTGGGGTGACGTCGCATCATGACATTTTCACAGCATAGTTTTTATAGGGTGGCTTGCCACTGCCTTCCTCAGTCCTCTACGCTTTCCCCCCAGCAAGCTGGGTGCTCATTTTACCGATCTTGGAAGGATGGAAGGCTGAGTCAACCTCGAGCCGGCGACCTGAACCCAGCTTCTGCCAGGCTCAAACTCAAGTCGTGAGCAGAGAGTTTGGACTGCAGTACTGCCGCTTTACCGCTCTGCGCCACGGGGTTACTATGAAGCAACTAGACAGCACTGCAGACTGCCGCACGTCAGGCAAAGGAGCGCGGTTGGGAGCCGTGTCCTGACAATAAGAGTTGTCAAAGAAAGACAGAAGACGCTCCCCTCCAACATAACGGGCAGTGGCGCAGAATTCAGGCCACGGAAGACCTGTACATATACACCTACATGGCATGATTTAGAAGAATTTCCAGAATTCAGGGCTTCTCTGGTCTGCAGTTTTTCACCCCTTGACCAGCCGATGAAGAAGACATTATGCAATGTCCGTTCCCATATGCAAACCGGCTTCATTTGCATGATGGATGCAGAGTAGGCATTCGTGCATTATTGATTTGCCACTGGACCTTAGCAGCCTAATAATTCTCGATACATTCGGGCGACTTTTTGTTATGTGGCAATCTTGTTTATTTAGCTAAAACATCCAGCACTCCACCCTTCTGCCAATATTGGCACCAAAAAGGCCTACGCCCTGAGGACTTTTCAGTTGAATGTGAGAAGCATGTTCTCTCCATGGGAACTGAATTCCAAAGAGGAGGAGGAGGAGAAGGAGGAGAAGAAGAAGATGTAGAAGAAGGAGGAGGAAGAGGAAGAGGAGGAGAAGGAGGAGGAGGAGACGACAACATTGGATTTATATTCCGCCCTCTACTCTGAATCCCAGAGTCTCAGAGTGGCTCACAACCTCCTTTATCTTCCTCAAACTCGGATGGAGGAAGGGTCCATCTCGGATCAGGACCAACATGCATGAGAAGGAGGAGCTTCAGTCTTCCCACCCACCTACGTACCATTTCAGGGTGGGGAATTACCTGCCCCCCCAAGCAATTGAAGAGACAAAGAAATAACAGCTACCGCATAGCAGCACTCTGGGAATTTCCCCAGACCATAGAAACTAGGAGAGACAGCCTAGAGCATCACCTGGAAACAACATCACTTCCTCCCGAACTCCACCCTTCCCAAGCACTGCCACCCAAATCGCCCGGCATTTACTGAAGCAGTGTAACTTGAGAGCCCTCTGTTTGGCGCATTGGGATCTGCATACGTCCCTGATGGGGTACATAGGAGTTTCTCCAGCAAGGTAAACAGAGTCCCCAGTTGGGTTCCCAACATTCCTGAAGATTGTGGAGGTGGTGTCTGGTGGAATTTGGGGAGGATGTGATATCACTTCTGGGCAACACTCTAGGAACTTCCCCTCATCTCTATGGTAAAGACCATAGAGACCCGTAAACGATGTCAAGACCATAGAGACCCGTAAACGATGTCATCGCGCCAGTGACATCGTGCGCCTGTCTGTCTACGCACTTTCGAGGAAACTCTATGGTTTCCCTGGACGCTCTAGCATTTTGGGAGGGAAAAACTCTATGGTACCTATTGTACCGTAGATGTTTCCCTCCCAAATTGCTAGAGCGTCCAGGAAAACCATAGAGTTTTCCCGGAAACACCTAGAGCAGCCGGTGCAACTCCATAGCTCTCACAGAGTTGTCCTTGAAAGGGCAGCTATGGTAAAGACCATAGAGATGTGGGAAAATTCCTAGACCACCATTATGGAGGCCACAGACTGGGCTTGGGGGCAAGGAGTTCAGCACTGGGCCTCTGCAGTTTGGAAGGCTATTCTCTGGATTGTTTCTCAGGTGAAGGGAATGGTGCGGGAGGGAAGTGATAACCCTCCTTTCCCCCTGTACAACATGATCTGAACCAACGCAGGCCTCTGCACCCTCGGAACAGGGAACTCGCAAGTGAGAGTCAGAGTAGGGAATCCAGACACAACCCATGTAGTCAGTCCAGTTTGGTGTAGTGGTTAAGTGCGTGGACTCTTATCTGGGAGAACCGGGTTTGATTCCCCACTCCTCCACTTATAGCTGCTGGAATGGCCTTGGGTCAGCCATAGCTCTTGCAGGAGTTGTCTTTGAAAGGGCAGCAGCTGTGAGAACCCTCTCAGCCCCACCCACCTCACAGGATCAGCCATAGCTCTCACAGAGTTGTCCTTGAAAGGGCAGCTTCTGGGAGAGCTCTCTCAGCCCCACCCACCTCACAGGCAATACCCCTCTAATCTGTGGAGTCTTGTGAGCAAACCTTCTTTGTGAGCTCCTGGCATTAAAGCTGTGAGCTCCTGCATAAATTAGTTTGCTCAGAGGCCATTTTTCCTGAGCTAAGACAGAAATATGTGAGCTGGAGGCTAAAAATCTGTGAGCTGGCTCACACTAACTCAGCTTAGAGGGAACACTGCTCACAGGGTGTCTGTTGTGGGGGAGGAAGGTAAAGGAGATTATAAACCACTCTGAGATTCAGAGTATAGGGCAGGGCATAAATCCAATATCATCATCTTCTTCTTCCTCCTCCTTCTTCTCCTCCCTTCCCCCCAGGCAGCTCTCCAGGGATTACCAAGTTATAAAAAAGAGAACTGCCATCTTTAAAAAAAAATAAGGTCTGCTGGAGGACTGAGGAGAGGAGACGGGCCACAGCGCTCTCCCCAGCCCTCAGATGCCCCCGCCAGAGTTTCCTTAGAGGCAGCAGTGCAAAAGAGCATGGGGTATTTTCCACAGTAGCCACTGGGAAAAGGCCAACAGGATGGCTTTGAAGGGAGGTTGTGAAAGATTGCCACCCCCACCCCACGCCTCGGCAAAGGCAAAGGGGCCAGCGACGACCTGAGCAACAACCGACAAGCCAACAACGGGGCTGCTTTCAGCAAGCGACCTGGAGAGGCTATTTGTCTAGCTGGGTTTGTTCAGCTGAGTTAATCCCAGTGCCTACAGCCAGGGCCTCCCGCAAACATTTCACAGGCTGTCGCTACTGCAAGCAACGGTCCCTCTAAGCTGTAGAGTCCTGTGAAGAAAAATTCTACTTGGTGAGCTGCTGGCATTAAAGTTGTGAGCTCCTGAATCAATTAGCTTGCTCTAGGACCATTTTTCCTGAGCTAAAACAAAAAGATGTGAGGCAGAGGCTAAAAAACTGTGAGCCAGCTCACTAGGGTTGCCAAGCACCCCCCCCCCCCAGCCTCTGGCGGGGGACTCATTTCACGCGGTGCAATGACATCACCCGTAAACGATGTCATCGCGCCAGTGACATCGTGCGCCTGTCTGTCTATGCACTTTCGAGGAAACTCTATGGTTTCCCTGGACGCTCTAGCATTTTGGGAGGGGAAATCTCTATGGTACCTATTGTACCGTAGATGTTTTCCTCCCAAATTGCTAGAGCGTCCAGGAAAACCATAGAGTTTTCCCGGAAACACCTAGAGCAGCCGGTGCACAACATTGTTAGTGCAATGACATCACTCGAGGGTGACGTCACTGCGCCGGCAACTTCGAGGGAGGTTTCCCCCGCCAGTCCAGTGTGGGCTGGCAGGCTGGAAACCTCCCGGGTGGGGTCTTGATAGCCCTACCGCTCACACTAACTCAGCCTAGAGGGAACACTGGCTGCAAGGCCTCCCCCACCCCCGGGATCTCCAGCATTTCCTTGCAGGCGGCTGAGGGGACTATGGGAGCCCCAAGTGCCAAGGCAGTCTATCTGCAAGTGCCAGATGCTGGAGGACAGTCGGCATAGAAAAGGCATCCCCTTTGCGCCCACCCTTTAGGCCAGGGGTGTCGAACTCATTTGTTATGAGGGCCGGATCTGAGATAAATGAGACTTTGTCGAGCCAGACCAGGCCGTGTCGGGCCGGGCCTTGTGTGTACCTATTTAAGATGAGGTAGCAGAGATATAAACCTTTAAAAGGACACAGACAAGTTTAAAACATCCTTAAATTAAAATTATTGTTATTGAAACATTAGCACTTGTTGGTCTTAAAGGTGCTTTCTTTGTATCTCTCCCATGGGATCCAGGGAACTGGGCAAAGGAAGCTCTGGCTCTTTCCTTCCTTCCCCTGGAGGGGGAGGAGCCTCAGCCAATGGAGAAAATCAAGATTTTGCTCTGTAGCTCCCGTACGATTGAGCAAGCCTTGCAAAGCAAGCTGTGATGCAGAAGGAAGCAAGAGAGAGGGAGAAGGAAGCAGACAAGAGGCAGTTGCTCAGGAGCCTGATAGAAGCCCTCTGAGGGCCTGATTCGGCCCCCGGGCCATGTGTTTGACACCTCTGCTTTAGGCTCTCTGGGGCAATGTGTTGGAAAGTGAATGCTGGACTGGAAGGGTGGTTTTGCCCAATTAGCAAAGTTCTTGCTAATTAGATAATGGGGACTTAACCAAAAACCCCATTCATTAAAGTTAATATGAGTAAGAGAGATGTTTGATTGCTACTGCTTACTGTGGAGCAGAGGATTTTTAGGCTAGAGGCAGGGGTGGACGGGGAAGTCAAATGGCTCTGGAAAAAACCAGAGTGACCGTTGCAGAACAACAAGCCAGCACTGTAAGAATATAAGAGAAGCCATGTTGGATCAGGCCAATGGCCCCTCCAGTCCAACACTCTGTGTCACATAAGAACATAAGAGAAGCTCTGTTGGATCAGGCCAACGGCCCATCCAGTCCAACACTCTGTGTCACATAAGAACATAAGAGAAGCTCTGTTGGATCAGGCCAGTGGCTCATCCAGTCCAACACTCTGTGTCACATAAGAACATAAGAGAAGCCATGTTGGATCAGGCCAATGGCCCCTCCAGTCCAACACTCTGTGTCACATAAAAACATAAGAGAAGCCATGTTGGATCAGGCCAATGGCCCCTCCAGTCCAACACTCTGTGTCACAGAAGAACATAAGAGAAGCCATGTTGGATCAGGCCAATGGCCCATCCAGTCCAACACTCTGTGTCACAGAAGAACATAAGAGAAGCCATGTTGGATCAGGCCAGTGGCCCATCCAGTCCAACACTCTGTGTCACAGAAGAACATAAGAGAAGCCATGTTGGATCAGGCCAATGGCCCCTCCAGTCCAACACTCTGTGTCACAGAAGAACATAAGAGAAGCCATGTTGGATCAGGCCAGTGGCCCATCCAGTCCAACACTCTGTGTCACAGAAGAACATAAGAGAAGCCATGTTGGATCAGGCCAAGGGCCCATCCAGTCCAACACTCTGTGTCACATAAGAACATAAGAGAAGCCCTGTTGGATCAGGCCAATGGCCCATCCAGTCAAACACTCTGTGTCACACAGCAGCCAAATATATATATACACACACACTGTGGCTAATAGCCACTGATGGACCTCTGCTCCATATTTTTATCGAAACCCCTCTTGAAGGTGGCTATACTTGTGGCCGCCGCCACCTCCTGTGGCAGTGAATTCCACATGTTATCACCCTTTGGGTGAAGAAGGACTTCCTTTTATCCGTTTTAACCTGTCTGCTCAGCAATGTCATCGAATGCCCGCGAGTTCTGGGCACTGTAGGGCCATGCAACTCAGCGGCACCAACGGCTGGGGCCGGCTCAGCCATTGCTTTGTCCACCAAACCGGCAACAGGGTGGGAGAAAGGAACTGAGGGTCAGAAGGCAAATGTCACTGTCAGTAAAGGATGTGAGTCAAGGGAACTCTGGGACACGAGCAGAGATGCTGGGGCTCGGCTCCGCTTGCTGCTAACACTTTCCTATTCATTTATTCAGAATAATTTATGTGTCACCTTTCCCCATACGCAGTTGCCCAGGGAATTCCCTTCCCCCAGTCCTAGTCTCCTGCCCTTGAGAAACTGTACAGCAAGATTCTTTTTAAACAGTAGTGGGACTGTAGGAATTTCCTCTTGTCTCTACTGTTTTGACCAAAGAGATAAGGGTAAATTCCTAGTGTCACCCAGAAACAACAACACATCCTCCCCTAACTCCCCCTTCCCCAAGCACCACCCTCCAAAGCTCCCCACATTTGCCTAGGTTAGTAATCCTTCTGTTCATAGCCACTTTCAGACTCTCTCAAAAACTGTTTGTCTCCTGTTTGTCAATGCTTTGAGCCTAGGACCCAGGGGAAAGCATGAAATGGCTGGGCATTGTAAGCTTTTGTACATAAGCGGCTTCATGTGCTGGTCAGCCAATGGAGAAAAAAGAGGCTTTGCAATGTGACTTGACTGAGGAAGCCTGGCAAAGCAAGCTGAGATGCAGAAGGAAGCAAGAGTGGGAGAAGGAAGCAGTTGACGGTCAGTTGCTCGGGGGCCTGATAGGAGCCCTCCAGGGGCCTGATCTGGCCCTCGGGCCACACGTTTGACACACCTGCTCTAAGCGCTATGCCACGCTGCCTCCCAGTTCAATGCTAATGGAACTAGGGCAGCAAATGGAGCGGCCCCAAAGCAACCCTTATCGCGTTGCTTCAGAAGCCGTTTTGCTCCACATCATCTATCCGAATGGGATGACACACCACCTTAGAAGGCTGTTGTTAAAGAATTGCGGAACAAGTCGTGTGGCACGTGCTATGAAAATACAAAGGGGTTGTTGTTATTAATACTAAGAAGCGTTAATTAAAGGGCTGTGACGGAGAGAGCTCACACAAGTCACCGACTATGACGCGGCAAAGTGCAGAGATAATCGCCGAGCCACTCAGCTTAGCAGCGTCTGGGGTCACCCAGCAGCTATTTTATGGGCCTCGGTTTCCCAATCCGGTCCATGTAGGCCACATGGTGGCATCCCATAAAAAGGAAGCCGATGTAATGAATGGGTTCCCAAACAGAGCGCCTTTGATATACCTAGATAAAAGGAGGTGCGTTGGCAATATAATCAGGAGGCTTACAGCCCAGAGAAGAGGGAGACGCAAACACTTGGGACACACAATCCTTTCAAAGCAAAACACTTTCACGGCCAAGGGACTGTGACAAATCTTATTCCCTTTCCTTTGCAAACGTAAGGAGGGAAGCACCACAGGTTTGGGTTGCCAACTCCAGGTTGGGAAATCCCTGGAGATTGAGCAGTGGAGCAGCGGAGGGCAGAGTATATAACACCGTGCTGTCTACGTTTCGATGCAGCTGGGTTTTTTTCCCCAGGGAGACTTTTTCCCAGGCCCTTGATAATATCTCCCAAGCTCTTATTCATCGCTGGGGGGAAAGGATGACAGATCAACACCTCTTGGCATTGTTTGATGGTGGACTAAACTGGCAGGAACGTTGGCCCAGCCAATTCACCTCAGGTTTGGTAAACGTGGTTGCCAACTTGCCAGGTGGCGGCTGCAGATCTCCTGGGATTACCGCTGATCTCCAGGTAACACAGGACAGTTTCCCCTGGGGGGGAAATAGTCCATTTGGAAGGTGGACTCTTATGTCATTATACCCCAACAGTTTACAATCTCTACTGGATAAAGACAGTTGTCTTTCACAATACTAGGGGAGAGGGGTTTGAACCTTTCCTTGCACACAGGCCGCCCCCCCCCCACCCAATCCCAAGCAATTCCTCGCCTACAAGAATACAACTTCTAATTTGAGCGTGGGCACTGGTACCAGAGTTTGCAATAAACCCAGATGCCAACTTTGCTGCCAAGTGACACAGTCGCTGGACCTAACAACATCTCAGGCTTATTCGCACGCTCATTTTTCTAACATGGCATATGCTATTATATGTCAACAATGCCCACCTGTTCTCTACATACGGCGAACAGATCAAGCCCTATGGCAAAAGATAAAAGGACACAAATTTGACATCAAGAATCACAAGACTGAGAAACGTACTGAGATCAGTTTGTCCGTAACATTCAGTGGGTGATCTCAAAGTAGCTGTTTTATCGCAAAGGAGCTTCAGGAACAGACTAGAAAGGGAAATCGCTGAGCTGCACGATATTACAACGCTCAGAACAAAAACCTCCCCAGGACTTAGCAGGGATATTGGCTTTTTATCTCACTACGTAAGCTAGCCTCATTCAGTCCTTACCAATGTTTCCTCTGAGTGAGCGTGAACCAGCTCACAGACTTTTAGCCTCCAGCGCGCGCATTTTTGTCTTCGCTCAGGAAGGATGACCCCAGAGCACAATAATTTATGCAGTAGCTCACAATTTTAATACCAGTGTAGTTCACAAAGTAGAATTTTTGCTCACAAGACTCTGCAGCTTAGAAAGAACGCTGGTCCTTACATATGTATTCCCACCAAGAAGGGCTATACATCCTCTTGGATGACTAGCCTATTGTTCTGCAAGTTGGTATATTGCTGTTTTATTGTATCGTCTTGTTTTTAAGCTGAATTGTTGATTTTAAAATGTTGTTAGCCGCCCTGAGTCCATAAGGGGAGGGCTGGATACACATCTAATGAAATAAACAAACAAACAAATAAATAAGTTTAGTGTAGTGGATAAGTGCGTGGACTCTTATCTGGGAGTCGGTCTGATTCCCCACTCCTCCACTTGCAGCTGCTGGAATGGCCTTGGGGCAGCCAGAGCTCTCTTATCTGGGAGAACTAGGGTTGATTCCCCACTCCTCCACTTGCACCTGCTGGAATGGCCTTGGGTCAGCCAGAGCTCTCTTATCTGGGAGAACCGGGTTTGATTCCCCACTCCTCTACTTGCAGCTGCTAGAATGGCCTTGGGGCAGCCATAGCTCTCGCAGGAGTTGTCCTTGAAAGGGCAGATGCTGTGAGAATCCTCTCAGCCCCACCCACCTCACACGGTGTCTTTTGTGGGGGGAGAAGATATAGGAGATTGTGAGCCGCTCTGAATCTGATTCAGAGAGAAGGGCAGGCTAGAAATCTGCAGTCGTCGTCTTCTTCTTTTTAGAATAGTATATTGGAATAGTGACTGTAATATGACACAATGAATATTGGAATGTATTTCTCTGATCTGGCAAGAAAGGAGACGTACACCCAACCTCAAAGAAAGAAGATGCTGTTAATTACCTCCACGCTTGGGAGGAGATGAGAGGAGAGTGGAGGCTTAGCATTTCACAATTAAGGAGGACACTTTCACACAATCTGTCTTTCATTTTGTGATATTTAATGTGTTTTCTTTGTAACCGGGGCTTTTTTTGTAGCAAGAACTCCTTTACATATTAGGCCACACACCCCCAATGTAGCCAATTCTCCAAGAGCTCACAGTAGGCCCAAACAAATGGAGACCATGTAAACTTAAGATGATATTGGATTTATATCACGCCCTATACTCTGAATCTCAGAGCGGTCACAATCTCCTTTACCTTCCCCCCACCATAGACAACCTGTGAGGTGGGTAGGGCTGAGAGAGCTCTCCCAGAAGCTGCCCTTTCAAGGACAACTCCTGCGAGAGCGATGGCTGACCCAAGGCCATTCCAGCAGCTGCAAGTGAAGGAGTGGGGAATCAAACCCCATTCTCCCAGATAACAGTCTGCACACTTAACCACCACACCAAACTGGGTCTCTTATTATTCTTGCTTTAACACATGCAAAAACTAAGCAATATCGCAGTGTTGTGTGCTGATTTGCTGTTCACCTTCCACTTATATCAATGAACTGTTACCTTCCATTTCGACATATCTGAGGAAAAGCACTAGCAGACAAAAGCTCATTCTTTGGATAGAACCTCATTGGTCTTTGGTCATACTTTGATCTTTCTTTGCTACCTCAACAATGGGGCCGGAACAGACGACTGGAAGGTAGATTTCCCTGGTGTTAAAAGGAGTCCCGGTAACTACTTCAGTCTCTTCTTTAAAAAAAACCCTTAGACCAAGATGGTTGTCTAGAACACGGCCTCTAAGTGCTGGGGAAACTAGATCCTGGTGGGCAGCCTTGTGGGTCTGAAGCAGTAGAACAAAGCAGGAGTTAAGTTTCACCTTTAAGACCAACAAAGTTTTATTCAGAATGTAAGTGAATTCACGGCCCACTTTCTCTACATTTAGGACTGCCTGCCATTCCATCCTATTGTCTGACGAAGTGTGCTTCGAGCACACGAAAGTGTACACGAAAGAGAGGCAGTTTGGTGTAGTGGTTAAGTGTGCGGACTCTTATCTGGGAGAACCGGGTTTGATTCTCCCCTCCTCCACTTGCAGCTGCTGGAATGGCCTTGGGTCAGCCAGAGCTCTCTTATCCGGGACAACCGGGTTGGATTCCCCACTCCTCCACTTGCAGCTGCTGGAAGGTCCTTGGGTCAGCCAGAGCTCTCTTATCTGGGAGAACCAGGTTTGATTCCCCACTCCTCCACTTGCACGTGCTGGCATGGCCTTGGGTCAGCCAGAGCTCTCTTATCTGGGAGAACCGGGTTTGATTCCCCACTCCTCCACTTGCACCTGCTGGAATGGCCTTGGGTCAGCCAGAGCAATCTTATCTGGGAGAACCGGGTTTGATTCCCCACTCCTCCACTTGCACCTGCTGGAATGGGCTTGGGTCAGCCAGAGCTCTCTTATCTGGGAGAACCGGGTTTGATTCCCCACTCCTCCACTTGCACCTGCTGGAATGGCCTTGGGTCAGCCATAGCTCTCTTATTTGGGAGAACCGGGTTTGATTCTCCACTCCTCCACTTGCACCTGCTGGAATGGCCTTGGGTTAGCCATAGCTATCGCAAGAGTTGTCCTTGAAAGGGCAGCTGCTGTGAGAGCACTCTCAGCCCCACCCACCTCACAGGGTGTCTGTTGTGGGGGGAGAAGACATAGGCGATTGTAAGCCGCTCTGAGTCTCTGATTCAGGGAGAAGGGCGGGGTATAAATCTGCAATTCTTCTTCTTCTTCTACATTCTGAATAAAACTCTGTTGGTCTTAAAGGTGCGACTCGACTCCTGCTTTGTTCTGCCAGGGAAACCGATATTCCTGGAAGACTTCCTATCAGATTCTCAGCTCCCGTCTCCGTTGTCTCCGCAGGTCGTGGCCGTGGTCATGGACATGTTCACGGATGTGGACATCTTCAAGGACCTCCTCGACGCCGGCTTCAAGAGGAAAGTGGCCATCTACATCATCCTGGACGAGAACAACTTGAAATACTTCTTCCAAATGTGCGAAAGAGCCCAGATGCACGCTGGCCACCTGAAGGTAATGAAAGCATACATCTGGACGAGTCAGCCCCCCCCCCCCCCCCCTATGCCTTTGCGGCCAAAGGAAGACAAAGGCCTTGGGTTACCATAAAAACAGCTTTCTTATTTTGCGAGGGTTTTTTATTAGCAGATACGGCTAGGGTCCGGGTGGGGAAATTCCTGGAGCTTTGAGACAGGAGAGTCTGAGACAGGTGGGGTGTGGGGAGGGACCTTATATGGCCGAGGACCTGCCTACCTGAGGGACCGTCTTTCCCCATATGAACCCCAGAGAGCACTGAGGTCAGTCGGGAAAAATCTAATGACCATCCCTGGGCCGAAGGAGATTAAATATCAGAACACTAGAGCACGGGCATTTTCAGTTGCGGCCCCTACCCTATGGAACCGACTCCCCGAGGAGGTGCGGGCCCTGCGGAACCTTGATCAGTTCCGCAGGGCCTGCAAGACCGCCCTTTTTAAACTTGCACACCTGGACTGCTAAGAAGATCGGTAATTAAGGATCCGCCAATGCGGTTTGAAGACCTATACTGCCGAATAACTGTACTTATTGGATTGGTTTTCATGTTATTAAGCTTAATGTTTTAATGTTTTATATTGTTAAATCTAAAGGCTTTTATCTACTATTGTATGTTTTTATAAAATGTTGTTAGCCGCCCTGAGCCTGCCGAGGTGGGGAGGGCGGGATAAAAATAAAATGTATTATTATTATTATTATTATTATTATTACCTCACTGGGGTCCGATGTCACCCTCCAAAGCAGCAATTTCCTCCAGAAGAGTTGTAATTCTGGGAGATCTCCAGGTACCTCCTGGAGTACAGTTGCCAGAACTGGGTTGGCTGATTGACTGATAAACTGCCCTCCCCCAGAAGGCTCAAAGCGATGCACAACATCATAAATATATAAACAAAAACCTCCCCAGGACTTAACAGGGATACTGGTTTCTTATCTCACTACTACCCAAACAAGGGAGGCTGCGGGGGGGGGGGGGTGGCTGTGAGTCAAAGTCTAACCCCACATGCACTGGGAGGTGCATGAAGTTTAAAATGATCGTGACAGAGACAGAATTCTCAGTGTAATCTGGTAAGAGGATAGATATTGGATTTTTATATCCTGCCCTCCACTCCAAATCTCAGAGTAGCTCACAATCTCCTTTATCTTCTCCCCCTACAACAGACACCCTGTGAGGTGGGTGGGGCTGAGAGGGGTCTCACAGCAGTTGCCCTTTCAAGGACAACTCCTGCGAGAGCTCTGGCTGACCCAAGGCCATTCCAGCAGGTGCAAGTGTAGGAGTGGGGAATCAAACCTGGTTCTCCCAGATAAGAGAGCTCTGGCTGACCCAAGGCCATTCCAGCAGCTGCAAGTGGAGGAGTGGGGAATCAAACCCGGTTCTCTCAGATAAGAGAGCTATGGCTGACCCAAGGCCATTCCAGCAACTGCAAGGGGAGGAGTGGGGAATCGAACCCGGTTCTCCCATGTAAGAGAGCTATGGCTGACCCAAGGCCTTTCCAGCAGGTGCAAGTGGAGGAGTGGGGAATCAAACCCGGTTCTCCTAGATAAGAGTCCCCACACTTAACCACCATACCAAAAGGCCCCAGTAGAGACTGAAGTTCTGTGCAGAATGTCCCAGATTCATTCCACATTTCCAGTTAAAGCAAATATTGGGAAAGATGGTGGTGCTTCCTATCAAATTTACATCTTCCAGAAGACAGCGTCAGATGGGGATCCATGTTGGTCTGAAACAGCAGCACAAAGGAACCTTTCAGACCAACAGAGTTTTATTCAATGTATAAGCTTTAGTCCGCAATCACACTTCTTCGGATATAGCAAAGCAGAAATTCCTCAGCCATTACATATAGCAGACTGGTAATTTCCATTTCTGTCTCTGTCTTGACTCTAATTGGCCCTTCCTGGCAACTAACCCCACCCCACCCCTCCCTATATGTAATGGTAGTAGTATTTTAAGTCCTTCAAACTCCATAACCCATTGATTTCCACAGGAGGCTCGAGGGTTCAGACTGTGCTCCAGTCCTGCAGGGGCACATCATTCATTCTCCTCAGAAGCTCAGCTTTCATTGAAACAGCAAATCGCTGGCCCCGCTTGTTGACAAGTTAGGAACGCAAAGCCCGTGACTGAGGCCTCCCGGGAATTATGCAAAATTAGCAGTTTGCAGAGCTGCCAAACACAAGTTTGCTTTGGGGCAGAATTTAGCACTGCTTGAAGAGACATTTACATTTTTCCTTTTCTTTCCTGACGCAGACTAGATACATCCCTGGGGTATATTATCCCTCTTAATAGATTCAGGGGGGGAAGCACCCTCAAGTCATACCTGAGGGACAAAAGGGGAGGTTCGGTGGCTCAGTGGTAGAGCATCTGCTTGGGAAGCAGAAGGTCCCAGGTTCAATCCCCGGCATCTCCAAAAAAGGGTCCAGGCAAATAGGTGTGAAAAGCCTCAGCTTGAGACCCTGGAGAGCCGCTGCCAGTCTGAGAAGACAATACTGACTTTGATGGACTGAGGGTCTGATTCAGTAGAAGGCAGCTTCATATGTCCATAAGTTCTGGGGAGGGACGGTGGCTCAGTGGTAGAGCATCTGCTTGGGAAGCAGAAGGTCCCAGGTTCAATCCCCGGCATCTCCAAAAAAGGGTCCAGGCAAATAGGTGTGAAAAGCCTCAGCTTGAGACCCTGGAGAGCCGCTGCCAGTCTGAGAAGACAATACTGACTTTGATGGACTGAGGGTCTGATTCAGTATAAGGCAGCTTCATATGTCCATAAGTTCTGGGGAGGGACGGTGGCTCAGTGGTAGAGCCTCTGCTTGGGAAGCAGAAGGTCCCAGGTTCAATCCCCGGCATCTCCAAAAAAGGGTCCAGGCAAAAAGGTGTGAAAAGCCTCAGCTGGAGACCCTGGAGAGCCATGAATGGGGCTGTGGCTCAGTGGTAGAGCATCTGCTCAGTAAGCAGAAGGTCCCAGGTTCAATCCCCGGCATCTCCAACTAAAAAGGGTCCAGGCAAATAGGTGCAAAAAACCTCAGCTTGAGACCCTGGAGAGCCGCTGCCAGTCTGAGAAGACAATACTGACTTTGATGGACCAAAAGGTCTGATTCAGTATACGGCAGCTTCACATGTTGTTCATATGTTCATATGACTTATGGTGACCCTGTGGGGTTTTCAAGGCGAGAGGCATTCAGAGGTGGCTGGCCATTGCCTGCCTCCGCGGAGCGACCCTGGACTCCCTGGGTGATCTCCCATCCAAGTGCTAATCAGGGCTGACTCAGCTTCGTTTCTGTGACCTGCCAAGATCAGGCCAGCCTGGGCCACGTTGTCAGATAGACTTAGAGTAGGAGTGGCTAAACTTGCTTAATGTAAGAGCCACACAGAATAAATGTCAGGCGTTTGAGAGCAGAAGGGAGGGGTGGAGAGAAAGCTACTTTAACTTTAAATGCATTCTCCAAGCCACCGGCTGGCTCGGCAAAGTGATTTAAGGAAAGAAATGCCTTCTCCAAGGTGGCTGATGGGCCCATGGGGGCTTCAAGAGCCACACAATATGTGTGAAAGAGCCACGTGTGGCTCCCGAGCTGCAGTTCGACCTCCCCTGGCTTTCCAGAGTGGGACAAGATCTAAACCAGGGACTGTTCAGCTCCGAGTCCATGGCACTGTGCCCAGCTGGCTGGATTTCCTGGAGAAAATGGCCGCTTTGGAGGGGGGACTCTACGGCATTGTACACAGCTTAGGTACCGGTCCTCCCCAGGTTCCTCCCCCAGTTCTCCAGGGATTTCCCAACCTGGAGTTGGCAACCTAGAATTACAACTATTCTCCCAACTACAGCTCCCCTGAAGAAAATCATGGCGGATTTGGAGGGCGGGGTCTATGGCATTATACCCTTTGGAGGACCATCCCCTCCCCGAAGCCCCGCCCTCCTCAGCTTCACCTGCATAAATTTCACTTCTCCAGGAATTTCTAAGCCCAGAGTTGGCAACCCTAACAAAAGGTCCCTGAAGTTGACAGTGAGGACTGTCGGGCATGGGGCCGCGCAGCGTGACCCAATGACAGAGCTGCATAACTTTGCCTCTCTCGCCACTTCAACTGTGCCAGAGGTGATCGCTCCCAGTTTCGTTTTGAAGCCTGAAACGGTACTTTGAACCCCCCCTCCCCCCGTCATAAACGGCACCACTTCCAGCCCAGCCCCAGAGAAACAACACAGCCATTCCTACGGCCGCCCTAGATCATCTGTTTCTTTGAGGAAGCCAAGCCTTCCTAGGAAAAACAAACACCAAGGGGATATTTGAATGCAATTGTCTTGGAGCGCAGGCCACAAAACGCTGTCGTGATTCTCCTGCCTCGGCTGAGAGGTTCCCCTCCCTAGCAAAAGGGCTTCCCAGCCACCTTCACCTGGAGAATCAGAGAGATACCTCAGAAAATGCACGGAGCCACGGTAGCGATGTGGGCAGTAATGCAATTGCCACTGAGGGAAGAGCTGAGTGCAAAATACAAACCCTAATTTTTGGAAATAGAATACAAATTGGGGATGGGAAACTGGTCCCGTATAGGATTGCTGGCTTCCTTTTGGGAAATCCTTGGAGATCTGTGGGATGTGACTGTGGAGAGAATTCAGTGCGGCTTTGGTGGCAGAGAGTACTCCTCCTGAAGCTGCCATCTCCTCTAAGGAAACTGATCTCTGAAGTCCGGAGATCAGTAGGGATTGCAGGAGAACTCCAGGCCCCACCTGGAAGTTGGCAAGAGGGTTCCCAACACTGCCTCCGCAACTGTCAGATTTGGGGAGCGGTGCCTGGGGAGGGTGGAGTTTGGGGAGGATGTGAAGCTCTAGGCAGTTTGATGTAGTGGGGAAGTGTGCGGACTCTTATCTGGGAGAACCGGGTTTGATTCCCCACTCCTCCACTTGCACCTGCTGGAATGGCCTTGTGTCAGCCATAGCCCTGGCAGAGGTTGTCCTTAAAAAGGGCAGCTGCTGTGAGAGCTCTCTCAGCCCCACCCACCTCACAGGGTGTCTGTTGTGGGGGAGGAAGGTAAAGGAGATTGTGAGCCGCTCTGAGACTCTTCGGAGTGGAGGGCGGGATATAAATCCAATATCTTCATCTACCTCGCAGGGTGTCTGTTGTGGGGGAGGAAGGGAAAGGAGATTGTGAGACGCTCTAAGACTCTTTGGAGTGGAGGGTGGGATATAAATCCAATATCTTCATCCACCTCACAGGGTGTCTGTTGTGGGGGAGGAAGGGAAAGGAGATTGTGAGCCGCTCTGAGACTCTTCGGAGTGGAGGGTGGGATATAAATCCAATATCTTCTTCATCATCTTCTAGGCAGCCTCGTCTAGTCTCTGTTGTCTTTACCACAGAGTCCGGGGAAATTCCTAGAGTGTGGAGGGCATTTTTCTCAAGGGTGGAAACCAGGGTTGGTAATTTCCTGCCTGGGGTGGGTAGCTGCATAGCTGGCAACCCTAGGTCATGTGTTTCCTCATGGGTTCAATGAAAACATTTATTTTTTTATTTTATCTTATTATTTTTATTTGATTGTATTTATATCCTGCCCTCGGTAATGCTTAACTTTTTTTCTTGTTGTACTCAACATCATGCATTAAGAACTATTGGGGAGGAGAGCACGCAGAGGCCTACTGCCCCCCCCCCCCGACATATTCCATGTAGGGAAACCTCTTTAACCACACCTATATCCCTGCAGCCCCCTACGGTTGCCTACCTCCAGGTGGGACCTGGAGATCTCCTGGAGTTACAAATATCCTGGAGTTACAAATCTTCCCTCTAAGATGAGTTAGCGTGAGCCAGCTCATCGTATTTTAGCTTCAGGCTGAGGCATTTTTGTCTTAGCTCAGGAAAAATGGCCCCAGAGCAAACTAAGTTGCGCAGTCGCTCACAACTTGAATGCCAGTAGCTCACAAAGCAGAGTTTTTGCTCACAAGACTCTACAGCTGAGAGGGAGCACTGGTTCCAACTGATCTTTAGACTACAGACCTCAGTTCCCCTGGAGAAAACAACTATTTTGGAGATAGGATTGCCAAGTCCAATTCAAGAAATATCTGGGGACTTTGGGGGTGGAGCCAGGAGACTTTGGGGGTGGAGCCAGGAGCAAGGTTGTGACAAGCAGAACTGAACTCCAAAGGGAGTTCTGGCCATCACATTTAAAGGGCCTTTTAAATACCTGCTCTCTATTGGCAATAATGAAGGATAGGGGCACCTTCTTTTGAGGCTCATAGAATTGGACCCTCTGCTCCGATCTTTTTGAAACTTGGAGGGTAATTTGAGGAGAGGCACAGGGTGCTATGCTGAAAATTTGGTGCCTCTTCCTCAAAACACAGCCTCCCCAGAGCCCCAGCTACCCACAGATCAATTCTCCATTATGCCCTATGGGAATCGATCTTCATAGGGAATAATGGAATGCCCAGCAGACATTTCCCTCCCCTCCCTCCGCTTTCTAATAACCCTGAAATGGGGGGAGGGCCTCCAAACCGGGGGATCCCCTGCCCCCACCTGGGGAATGGAGGGTGGGCTCTGGCGTTCTGCCCAACTGAGGTTCTTCTGCCCCACAGAACTCCGCCCCCTCCAGGCTCCACCCCCAAATCTCCAGGAATTTTCCAACCGAGAGCTGGCAACCTGAAGCCCCACACCACTGCTACGCAGAACTCCAGAACGTGGCCTGATTCCAGCACAAAAACAGCGCCTGCTTATTTCACAGGAAGGAAAGGGCCCTTCAAAAAGTGAAAACTCAATAGGCCAGACTTTGCCCCCTGTCACCGCTGAGTCTGTCTCTGTATAGTGGAGGGAATCTTTATGAGCCTTTGTGGGTGAAAAGAACAAGGAGGCAGCGTAAACTGCTCATCCCAAGTTCCAGAGAAAGAGTCCCAGGTCCTCTGCGGCAAGCTGGAACAAGCAGGCAGAACAGGTCAACACACCGGCTTGGGAAACGGTGTCACAATCCGCTCGACAATCAGAAGGGAGTGTTTGCTGAGTGATTCAACCCTTGGCCCAAGCAGAGGCTGTGCTTTGCCCAGCCGCTCATCCGCCTCCCCGTGTTTGCTTCTGTTTCATTTCTTTCTTTCTTTTTTCCTCCTTCCCGTTGGGAGATTGAACAAACAGATCTGACTTCATGAGGAGGAAGCAGAAAGCCGGGCCTTGTTTGTGGGACTTTTTCGCACAGCTGGGTGTTGCCAAAACCACGCTTTTGACCCTTTTGTCTGCTCGTAAAAGGGCCCAGACAGACACAGAAGCCGGGATTAATGGGGCTCTTTTTGGCCACCCTGTGAAATCTCAGCTTCTGAGATCGGGGTGAACTCAGACTCTCAAGTGCGGACGCGTTGACCAAAATGGTATTTTGCAAACAAAGCAAACCCAGTCACCCGCCTCCGCTGGGAGATGTCCGAAATCTTTTAACAAAAGGTACCATCCTGAGGTTTGCGTCATGCAGTGAAAAAAAAAAATACCAGACAGAAACAAAAGCGCACCAGCCCCTGAAAGGTAGCCAAACCCATTAGCCAGACGACTGTCTACCTTAAACGTTTTTGTAAAAGCTGTGGAAGAAATTGGCCCATGGAGAGAGCCAAGTTTCTGGCTCAGATGCAAGACGCCTCTCTTTGTTTCTGTGTTCCCACACGCCAGAGTCTCACACACACTGAAGATGTTTAGCCACAAAAGCAAATATGAGGATCCAGGGGTCATTTTGTAGGAAAAAGAGATGCAGGAGCTCATTAGCATAACTCATTCGAATATGCCACACACTCTTGACATCACCGGAAGGTATACTAAATTATATCAGCTCAGCATCTACATTAAAATGCTTCTTGAATTCTAATTGTCACGATAAAACCTTACTCCCATTTCCCATCGTACTTTTTGAATTACGTTCTCCTATAGGGCCACAGCGGCATGATGAAGATTTCCACCTAGAGACATAGAATCATATAGTTGGAAGGGACTATAGAATCATATAGTTGGAGAAAGTAGAGAAAGAAGTACTTTTCTCCCTTTCTCACAATACAAGAACTCGTGGGCATTCGATGAAATTGCTGAGCAGAAAGGTTAAAACGGATAAAAGGAAGTACTTCTTCACCCAAAGGGTGATTAACATGTGGAATTCACTGCCACAGGAGGTGGTGGCGGCCACAAGTATAGCCACCTTCAAGAAGGGTTTAGATAAATATATGGAGCACAGGTCCATCAGTGGCTATTAGCCACAGTGTATGTGTGTATATAAATTTTTTTGCCACTGTGTGGCACAGAGTGTTGGACTTGATGGGCCGTTGGCCTGATCCAACATGGCTTCTCTTATGTTCTTATGTTCTTCTTATGACCTCCAAAGTCATCTAGTCCAACCCCCTGGACAATGCAGGAAACTCACAAACACCTCCCCCTAAATTCACAGGATCTTCATTGCTGTCAGATGGCCATCTAGCCTCTGTTGAAAAACCTCCAAGGAAGGAGAGCCCACCACCTCCTGAGGAAGCCTGTTCCACTGAGGAACCGCCCTAAACTCACAAACCCCTCCCCCTAAATTCACAGGATCTTCATTGCTGTCAGATGGCCATCTAGCCTCTGTTGAAAAACCTCCAAGGAAGGAGAGCCCACCAGCTCCCAAGGAGGAAGCCTGTTCCACTGAGGAACCACTCTAAACTCACAAATCCCTCCCCCTAAATCCACAGGATCCTCCTTGCCATCAGATGGCCATCCAGCCTCTGTTTAAAAACCTCCAAGGAAGGAGAGCCCACCACCTCCCGAGGAAGCCTGTTCCACTGAGGAATCGCTCTAACAGTCAGGAAGTTCTTCCTAATGTTGAGCCGGAAACTCTTCTGATTTAATTTCGACCTATTGGATCTGATGTTACCTTCTAGGCCCACACCATCCTCTATAGAACAGCCCTTCAAGGAAGATGGATCACATCTGTGAAGGAAACCACAGCCCTCAGTTTGCAAGTCCTGAGCAAAGCTGTTAACAAGAGGACGTTTTGGAAGGTGTTAATTCATCAGGTCAGCAGCAACTTGAGGGCATGTGACGCTCGTACCACCTGATCCTCAAACTGGGGACTGAAACTGGGACACCACATCCAGCCTCCAGAATCTTTTCAGCCAGCCCTTAAACCGCTGATAAGTTTATCAGAAGCACAATCAGACTACCAAGCCACAGATTCGGGGAGCAAGCAGACACTTTCAAACATGGTTAGACCAAACGCCATTCAGAGAACCATCTGGATCAGCGGCCCTCAACTTTTTTTGAGTCCGTCGGCACCTTTGGAATTCTGACCCAGTGTGGTGGGCACAGCCTACAAAATGGCCACCGCAGGAGGCGGAGCCAGCTACAAAATGGCCACCGTGGCTCACCTGCAGACACGCAGTGAAGATCCTTGTGCTGCCAAAGGCCAATCAGAAGCTGTGCTGGACAAAAGCCTGACATCTCCCCGCCCACTTTCTAAAAACATTTGGTGGGCATCAGGGAAGATGTCGGCAGGCACCACAGTGCCCTCAGGCACGACGCTGGAGTTCTCTGATCTAAATGATCCGTGTGATTTTCATGGTAGATGCCAGTTCCGCCAGAATCGGAACCAGGAAGAGGTGATGTTCGGCTCAAAAGAAGGTGGAGACCCAGATGTGGCCTTGGGGCTGAAAAATTCACCCACCCCAGCACTGAGCAGCATAACGCAGCCCTGAAAACATTTGGGGCCCGTTGGCTCACTGTTATTATCAACCGTAATTGGCTCATCCGCGCATCCTCCATTTGCGCCTGGAGCCATTTAGCATTCTGGCGGCTCCGGCAATAACATCTGCACGCCAGATGCCCCCGGCATGAGAGACGCTTCTGAGCCACTGCGAACGTGCGGTTTTCACGTCAGAAAGAGAAGCCCTGCTCTGTCTGGGGGTGTCTGTTGTGCCTATCGCTCACCGACTGTGGGATGGCCGTGCAGGGTTGCTAGCTACAGGGGGGCAGAGCCTGAGGAGGGTGGAGTTTGGGGAGGGGAGGGGAGGAGCTTCGGGGGGGGGGCCTTTTCTCTGGCATTTGGAGTTGCAGGGAACCTTCAGACCCAACCTGGACGATGGGAAAATCCTACAGTTGTCTGAGGAGTGAAAACCCTGCTTTCGGATAGGGTTGCCAATCCCCAGCTGAGGGCAGGGGACCCCCTGGTTTGGAGGCCCTCCCCCCCCCCGCTTCAGGGTCAGCAGAAAGTGGGGGGAGGGGAGGGAAGTGTCTGCTGGGCACCCCGTTATTCCCTAGGGAGACCAAGTCCCATGGGTATAATGGAGAATTGATCTGTAGGTATCTGGGGCTCTGCGGGGTTGTTTTTTGAGGTAGAGGCATCGCATCTGCCGCCTCTCCTCAAAACGCCCTCCAAGTCTCGAAAAGGTTGGACCAGGGGGTCCAATTCTATGAGCCCCAAAAGGAGGTGCCCCATCCCTTCATTATTTCCAACGGAGGGAAGGCATTTGAAAGGTGTGCGGTCCCTTTCAATGTGATGGCCAGAACTCTCTTTGGAGTTCAATTCTGCTTGTCCCAACTTTGCTCCTGGCTCCACCCCGCGAAGTCTCCTGGATCCACCCCCAAAGTCCCCGGGATCTTTCTTGAATTGGACATGGCAACCCTACTTTTGGAAGAAGATGAAATAACTGGTTCATTTGGGGGGGGTTTTTTTGTCTCCGGGACTTTCAATTCCAGACTCTGAACCTTCTTCTTGAAGCCATTCTTGACAAGCTCCCGAAAACCTGCCAAGAAATGTCGTGTCTTGGCACAGGGGAATATTTATAGTCCATAAATCTATCACCTTCCTTCAACGGGAGACAGGGGCGAGCTCAAAGGCGTCTGGGACGCACGTCAGCCGTCATTTCAGTCAGGAGCAGCAAGAAAAGCCTGACCAACTTTCTTGTCGGCTCCGCCAGCGATCCTATCTTCTAGCCCTCAGCGAGTCACTTAAGAGGCCTGTTCGAACAATGACTGCGGTGGCTTTACTCCTCCACTTTTCCTTTTGTTTTCGCATCGGAAGGGTTTGTGTGCTTCTGTTCCATTAACATCATAAACGACAGGAAGGTGACTGGATTTCTGAGGGTTCCCCACATCAAAATGACCACCCGACTAACTAGGACAGGTAGATTTGAGTCCAATCGTACCTTAAACATCGGCAAGGTTTCAGGGGTGTGAGCTTTTGAGAGTGAGTTCTGTCTTCTTCTTCATCATCATCAGAAGAAGACGACGACTGCAGGTTTATACCCCGCCCTTCTCTCTGAATCAGACTCAGGGCGGCTTACAATCTCCTATATCTTCTCCCCTCACAACAGAGTGAGTGGGGCTGAGAGGGCTCTCACAGCAGCTGCCCTTTCAAGAACAACTCCTGAGATAGCTATGGCTAATCCAAGGCCATTCCAGCAGGTGCAAGTGGAGGAGTGGGGAATCAAACCCGGTTCTCCCAGATAAGAGAGCTATGGCTGACCCAAGGCCATTCCAGCAGCTGCAAGTGGAGGAGTGGGGAATCAAACCCGGTTCTCCCAGATAAGAGTCTGCACGCTTCACCACTACACCAAACTGGCTCTCGATTAGAGAGCGTTGACTCTTGAAAAGCTTATACTTCCGATGTCTTAATGGTCGTTAACAGGCTACTGGGCTCAAATTCAGAGTCTAACAAAACGGGATTTGACCCTTGAAACCTCATGCCCTGCAGGGGCTTAGCCAGGATTTTAAAAGTCTGGGGGCTCTTTAAAAAGTCAGGGGGCCCCCTTTCCCATCCACTGTGGGACTTTCTGCTTCTCAGAAGCTTTCTGAGGTAGGGGCAAAAGCCGGAGGCTCTGAAAGTGGCCAAGTCAAGGCCGACAACCCTAACACTCTGGAGTCAAGAAGGGACTGAACCATGCCTGAAAGCAGGGGGGTTTCCTTCCACCTCCATCTCCCCCACCCAGGCACTTTGCAGCAAGCAGCTCCATCTGTCCCCCCTTCCCCGGCCCATTCCACAGGGCTTCCTCCACCTCCCTCTTCTCCGCCTGCTACTTTTGCTGCTGCACTGCGTTGTTCCCTGCTCAGCTCTCTCCTGGCACCGGCTGCCGCTGAGGACGCTTCGCTGGCTCAGCCACGGCAAAAAAGAAGAAAAGCAAGTTGCACTCCTGAGGCCCCCCCTGGAAGTTGGGGGGGGGGGCTGCCTGGAAGTCAGGGGCAGTGCCCCCCCCCCACAGTTGTTGCTGTTCAGTCGCAATGTCGAGTCCAACTCTTTGCGACCCCCCTGGACCAAGTCACGTCAGGCCCTCCTGTCTTCCACCAGCCTCCGAATCCTGCTCAAATTCGTGTTTGTTACATTAGTAATGCTGTCCAGCCATCTCCTCTTTTGCCGTCCCCTTCTTCTTTTGCCTTCTGTCTTTCCCAACATCAGGGTCTTCTCCAGGGAGTGCTCCCTTCTCATTGGCTGGCCAAAGGATTTGAGCTTCAGCTTCAGCATCTGACCTTCCAGGGAACAGTCTGGGTTGATTTCCCTTAGTCTGATTTGATCTTCTTGCAGTCCAAGGGACTCTCAAGAGTCTTCTCCAGCACCACACCTCAAAAGCATCTATTCTTCTGCGCTCGGCCTTCCTTGTGGTCCAGCTCTCACAGCCATACATTACTACTGGGAATACCATCACTTTGACCATACAGACTTTTGTTGGCAGGGAGATGTCTCTACTTTTTATTATACTGCCCAAGTTCGCCACAGCTGTCCTCCCAAGGAGCAAACGTCTTTTGATTTCATGGCTACAGTCACCATCTGCAGAGATCTTGGATCCCAGAAATGTGAAGTCTGTCACTACTTCCATGCCTTCCCCTTCTATTTGCCAAAGTGTGATGGGGCCGGATGCCATGATCTTTTTTTTTTTTTATGTTGAGTTTCAAGCCTGCTTTTGTGCTCTCCTCTTTCACCCTCAACAAGAGGTTCTTTAGGTCCTCCTCACTTTCTGCCATTAGAGTGGTGTCATCTGCATATCTGAGGTTGTACTGGACTCAAATCGAGCTGTTCTACTGTAGACCAGCATAGCGAACTTTTCAAGCTGAATAGCTAGCTTGACCTTCAGCCAATTGCCTACGTGTGGAATGTCCTGTGGGGTCATAGCTGACTTCTGGTGACCCCATAGAGTTTTCAAGGCAAGAGAGAAGCAGAGGTGATTGGTCATTGCCTTCCTTTGCCTTGGTGGCCCCCCAGCTGAGAACTGACCCCGCTTCGTCTAAGATTGGACTAGACCAGGAGTGTCGAACAAACACGACTAAAGATTTTTTAAAAAAATAAAACATGCTTAAAACCTTAGCACTTGTTGGTCTTAAAGGTGCTTTCTTTGTATTTCTCCAATGGGATCCAGGGAATTGGGCAAAGGAAGCTCTGGCTCTTTCCTTCCTTCCTCAGGGGATCAGGAGGGGGAGGAGCCTCAACCAGTGGAGAAAATCAAGGTTTTGCTCTGTATCTCCTGTGCAATTGAGCAAGCCTTGCAAAGCAAGCTGTGATGCAGAAGAGAGAGGGAGAAGGAAGCAGATGACAGCAAGTTGCTCAGGGACCTGATAGGAGCCCTCAGGGAGCCTGATTTGGCCCCCGAGCTGCAGGTTTGACACCCCGAACTAGACTGCCCCCCTCACACACACCCACACGCACACACCCTCATCAGCTGACCAACCATAAATGTGATGTTGGAGCTAAAAGTTCACACAGATTTTATGAGAGGAACATTCTTCAGGCCATCATGATCTGAGTCAAGCCAAAACTGAAGGACAAACGCACAGGAACAGAAGAGAAGCCATGTTGGATCAGGCCAATGGCCCCTCCAGTCCAACACTCTGTGTCACAGAAGAACATAAGAGAAGCCCTTTTGGATCAGGCCAATGGCCCCTCCAGTCCAACACTCTGTGTCACAGAAGAACATAAGAGAAGCCATGTTGGATCAGGCCAATGGCCCATCCAGTCCAACACTCTGTGTCACAGAAGAACATAAGAGAAGCCCTTTTGGATCAGGCCAATGGCCCCTCCAGTCCAACACTCTGTGTCACAGAAGAACATAAGAGAAGCCATGTTGGATCAGGCCAATGGCCCCTCCAGTCCAACACTCTGTGTCACAGAAGAACATAAGAGAAGCCCTTTTGGATCAGGCCAATGGCCCCTCCAGTCCAACACTCTGTGTCACAGAAGAACATAAGAGAAGCCATGTTGGATCAGGCCAGTGGCCCCTCCAGTCCAACACTCTGTGTCACAGAAGAGCATAAGAGAAGCCATGTTGGATCAGGCCAATGGCCCATCCAGTCCAACACTCTGTGTCACATAAGAACATAAGAGAAGCCATGTTGGATCAGGCCAGTGGCCCATCCAGTCCAACACTCTGTGTCACAGAAGAACATAAGAGAAGCCCTGTTGGATCAGGCCAATGGCCCCTCCAGTCCAACACTCTGTGTCGCACAGGGGCCAAAACCCAGGAAATGAGGTGAACCTGTAAGTCGTGGGTGACCCAAGACGCAAGGTGGGGACTCTGGACCCAACCTGTGTTCTTTGTAATGTGTGAAGATACAACGGGTTGTACCCTGAGGCAGAGTGAGGTGGTCTGCCTCAGAGAAGTAGATTTTGAAATGTGTCGATTTTATTTAAAACATTTTCACAACATCTTTCCACCTAGTCAGGGTCCCCGAGGCACTGAACGTAAAAGCATTGGCCGGCCCTATGCTGTGGTACCATCTCCGCCATAATGTTTGTGGCGGAACCGGCCCGATTCTGCCTTCAGACCCGGTCCCGTCTGCTCCCTATGGAGTCGCCAACTCCTGGAGGGAGCTATTTCTCCTCCTGCCCCTTGGGCTCGCTGCCACCACCCGCTCAGTCTAGGGGTTCAGATTGAGAGGAACAGGACTCCCAATCCCCCGCTCCCGCTATGAGGCCTGGCCTCAAGGTCCTCTGCCACCCTGCACTTGGGTTTCACAGAGACCTCAGCGCTTCTTTGGGGCACCCCTGGAGGATTGGCACCTTATCCAACTGCATGCCTTCCCCCTTCCCCGGGGCCCCCTTCTCAAAAACAGCGTGGTCTAAAGCGGTCTGGGGATCTAGGTGGTACAGAGATTGACTGCCAGTATTTAAAACAGAAAAAACATTTATTTAAAAGGGAAAAAGATAGGGAAAGAAAAACAAAACAAAAACAGTTGCCTTTAAAAAGTTAGCACAGCACAGCAAACAGCATGACAAAGGAAAGGTGTTTATAAACGCTTTCTACTGTCCCTGGTCTAAACTTGTCCTGTCTTGAGAATTACTTACTTGGTCTGCCTGCCTGGGGCCTCCCAGGCAGGAGCCTCCATGCTCACCACATGCTCGCTCGAGCCCCAGTTCAAATCTGCCCTCTCTTCCTGCCTAACACATGCCAAGAACAAAAGAACTTCCTGCCGCTCTAGGAGGCTTTCCCCCTAGAGTTGTTGGTTTGGCTCTGGAAGGGAGGGGGGGAGTGAGGGGAAGGCTACAAAGCCTGCTGAGGGATTTACTGATCCCTGCCAATGAAGCACCAGCACTCTAAGATGGTGTTTCTCCACAATGTTAAATTACTCTTTTTACTGAGCTAGATTCTCAGTATATACAATATGTGCCCAACTGAGCTGCCACCTATAACTGTTTATGATTAAATTGCATTGTTTTATAGATACGTTTTAAATTGCTATTTATACTGTTTTTATAACCTTGTTATCCGCCCCGAGGCCTTTTTGGGATAGGGTGGAATAGAAATCGTCTAAATAAATAAATAAAAACAAACAATTAAAAACAACGCTTAAAATTATAAAACAGTACAATAAAAACACTTAAACAACACCAGAATTGGGGGGGGGGGGAGAGGTCAGTAACTGTTATTGGGGGTTTGCCAAACAAAACAAAAAAGCAGATAGATCCAAGCAGCTGAACAAAGCAGGAGTCAAGCGGCACCTTTAAGACCAACCAAGTTTTATTCAGAACGTAAGCTTTCGTGTGCTGATAGCACACTTCTTCAGACGAGGGGATCGGGTACAGTGGGCTGAAATACATGCAGTTTGTGGGTTAAGAGGGCAAACTCATACAGAGCTGGGATCACATGGTGGAACAGTGTGACAATTTAGAAGGCCATTTGGTCTGGAGAGCCAAAAAAGGTAATAAAAGCTGCCTGCAAATTGGTGTTTCTGCTAGTCTAGGTAAATTACAAAAGGACATGTATTTCCTTGTTCTTGCCCACCTAATTTACTTCTCAACATCAATCTATACATTATAAACATCGTTCTAGTTGGCCATCAGAAAAAAAAGAATACATGAAATGAAAACGGGTTACATATATGTAATGAGTCTTTACCCGCTAGCTAGTAGGAGGATAGACTAATCTCTCTGGGGAGGGAATCCCAAAGTTTTGGTGCCACAACTGAGAAGGCCCTTTCTTGACTTGCCACCCATCTAGGCAGAGCAACTGAAGGAGGCTCTCCAAAGATAACCGGAAGCGTCATTAAGGGGCTAGGGAAGAATCAATTATGTAGATGGGCGGGCACCGTTTCCACATTCTGCCTCGGGCAACTCTAGCCAAGGAGTCAATCTCCGAGGGTGCTTATTAGCCCACAAACATACCTGCCTTTTAAAATCTCCTTCCTTGATCAATGAGAACAGAACGAGGATGGGATGCCGCAGGTAGCTAGTCAGGCATCTCCGTGTTCATCCGGCAAGAACTTTGGATGGGAAATGCCCAAAAGGGTTGCTGCAATGCCAAGCCATCGTTCAATGCCAGTTACCCAACTCTAAATCAAGGAACGGGTACCAGCGAGGTCGGCCGCCCATTTGCACCCCATCGCGAGAGCAGGGCAATTTATACCAAAGCAACCAATTGAAGAGTTAGAGAGAAAAGAGACGTTTGAACAGCTTGCGTTTAACTCGCCCTTTTTGAGCCTGTGGGCACCTTTGAAATTGTGACATAGGCTGCTAGGCAATATTCCCTCTAAGCTGTGGAGTCTTGTGAGCTAAAATTCTGCTTTAAAATTATGAGTGACTGCATCAATTAGCTTGCTCTGGGGCCATTTTTCCTGAGCTAAGGCAAAAACGTGCGAGCCAGAGGCTAAAAAAACCTGGTGAGCTAGCTCACGCTAACTCAGCTTAGGGGAACAGTGGTGGTAGGCACGAGGGCTTTTTTGGGGGGGGGGGGGGTAGTAGGGACCCTCGGAAAGGTTCAGGAGCTGTGCTCCTGTGAGCTCCTGCTGAATTCAAGGCCTGGTATGACCTAACATGCAAAGGAGTTTCTGCTACAAAAAAAGGTCTGAGTGCCCATTGGTTTAACCATTTTTAAAAAGACAGATTCAGGGGGGGGGGGAAATATGAACTGGTTCTTCTGTTCTTAAAGATATTTATCTGAACTCCCGAACTGAACCATTTGTTTGGTGGGGTTTTTTGCTTCTGTTTCGCAGAACCTTCGAGTCCGCACCATGGGAGGGACCGAGTTCTTCACCCGCTCAGCTACAAGGTTCAAGGGTGCCTTGGCTCAGAAGTTCATGTTTGTGGATGGCGATAAAGCCATGACCGGGTCTTACAGGTACGTGTGTTGCTTTGGAAACAGCTGGGAATTGGTGTGTTTGCTCAGAATGTTTGGCCAAGAGTTTGATCTGACGAGTGAGAACTTCTACAACAGATAACTTGTGCAAGGGCCGTGAGAATTTCAGTTTTGTTCTGGTTAGTCCTCCCACATGGGAGGCAATTGTGGGTTTTATCTTCTAAAACAGAGGTTCCCATCTCCCAGGCTGTGGACCAATAGTGGTCTATGGTCTGTTAGCAACTGGGCCATGGAGAGAGGCAGATGTGCCACTAGGTTTGCCAAATCCACCCCCCCCCCGGCCTCCGGCAAGTGACGTCATTGCACGATTTAGTCATTTCCGGGAAAACTCTATGGTTTTCCTGGATGCTCTAGTATTTGGGGAGGTAAAAACGCTATGGTACCTATTGTGCCATAGAGTTTTCCCTCCCAAAATGCTACAGCGTCCAGGAAAACCATAGAGTTTC
This sequence comes from Heteronotia binoei, assembly GCF_032191835.1. Taxonomy (NCBI): domain Eukaryota; kingdom Metazoa; phylum Chordata; class Lepidosauria; order Squamata; family Gekkonidae; genus Heteronotia; species Heteronotia binoei. The sequence goes on along the minus strand of NC_083242.1, from coordinate 34,994,541 downwards.
CCTGGAAATGCCTAGAGTGGCCAGCACACAATGTCACTGGCGCGATGACATCACTTGTGGGTGATGTCATTGCGCCAGTGACATCGGGGGAGGTTCCCCCTGCCAGCCCAATGTGGGCTGGTGGGGGGGGGAATCTCTCGGTCAGGAGAAACCCCCCCCCCCAGCCTGGGGGCTACGTGCCACACTGCCCTTTAACCTGCCCATGACTCAGGCAGACAAAAGAGGCAGTGCGGCCTTGCCCCTAATTATCACCCCTTTCATCCACCTGGAAAGGAAAGTTCCCCTGTGCGAGCACCAGTCGTTCCCGACTCTGGGGTGACGTTGCTTTCACAACGTTTTCACGGCAGACTTTTTACCGGGTGGTTTGCCATTGGCCTTCCCCAGTCATTTACACTTTCCCCCCAGCAAGCTGGGGACTCATTTTACCCACTTCGGAAGGATGGAAGGCTGAGTCAACCTCGAGCCGGCGACCTGAAAACCCAGCTTCTGCCTGGGATCGAACTCAGGTCGTGAGAAGAGGGCTCCAACTGCAGTACTGCAGCTTTACCACTCTGTGCCACGGGGCTCTTCATCCACCTGGGTCCCAGGCAAAAGGGGCAGCGTGGCAGTGACCTTCGCCTACCCCTCATTTAAACACTCCCATGGGGGGGGATGGGGCAGGGGGCAGCCTGGGGTGGTAAGAACCCCAGCACCCCTACCCACCCCCCACTGGTCCGTGGAAAAATCATCTTCCACGAAACCGGTCCCTGGTGCCAAAAATGTTGGAAGCCACTGTTCTAATATACGTGTACTTGGTTTTATGTCAGATGTTTGCCTGTCACTTCGAGGAGGGCAGGGGTCTGTTGCTATTGGCAGCAGAAGAGAGGACTCACAACAATGGGTTTCATTTCAGGGTGGGAAGTACCCGTCGGATATTAGGATTTCTTTCTTCTTTTTTTTACTGTAGTAGTAGTTGAGCAGTGGAATGGGCTGTCCAGGGAGGAGGTGAACTTCTGCTCTCTTGGCAGTCTTCAAGCAACAGCCAGACAGACACTCGACAAGGATGCTTTCGGCCGATCCTGAATTGAGCAGGGGGTTGGACTAGATGGCCTCTGTGGTACATTTCCAACTGAGACGCAGTTTGGTGCAGTGGTTAAGGTGTGCCGACTCTTATCTGGGAGAACCGGGTTTGATTTCCCACTCCTCCCCATACACTTGCTGGGTCAGCCACAAGTTCTCTTGAGGTTGTTCTGCTCAAGAGCAGTTTCTGTCAGAGCTCTCTCAGCCCCAGCTTCCTCATGTTGTGGGGAGCGGAAGGGAAAGGAGATTGTAAGCCGCTCTGATACTTCTTTGGCTAGCAAAGGGCAGGGTATAAATCCAATCTTTTCTTCTTCTGTGATTCTATGATTCTGTGGAGGAAGGGACTCTTTGTCCAGAAATTAATTCCCGATTTTCTCCCACACAGCTTCACCTGGTCCGCTGCAAGAACCGACAGGAATGTCATTTCGGTCCTCTCCGGTCAGGTGGTGGAGACCTTTGACAAGCAGTTCCAAGAATTGTACCTTCTCTCTCGAGGAGTCAGCTTGAAGTCCATCCCCATGGATGAGGAGCCAGAACCCGAACCCGTGATCGTGCCTTCAGTTATTCCTGTGACCCCAGCCAACGCCATAGTGAAGAAAATGGTCAACCCCAAATATGCCCTGGTGAAGGCAAAAAGTGTCGAGCAGATCGCCAATGGGAATCACGCAAGCAGTGACCAGAAACTCACTGACCAACAGAGGACAGAAGCTAAGGGGAAGGCCATTCCGGAAGGACGGGTATCCGAACGGCCGAGCGGCTTCACGGAGACAGCGTCTCCTATCCACCCAGGGCTCCTGAACCTGGAGAAAGCCAATATGTTTGATTACCTGCCCACTTGGGTCGAGCCTGACCCGGAACCAGGAAGCGAGATATTGGGTTACATCAACATTATTGACCCCAAGATCAAAAACATTCAGCTCTCCCAAATGAACCGCATCAAAGTGTGTGATATCTCCCAAGCCAAGGCACAGCACAGACAGATGATCAAACAGAAAATGCAAAACAGTAAAAAAAATCAGAGCAACCAGGAGGCCCCTGCCTCCCCCTGCCATCTCAATAACGCTTCTTCCTCCGCCCAAATTCCAGAGGCCCTTAACCCTACAGAACACATTGAAGAAGCCCCTAACCCTACAGGACACATTGAAGAAGCCCCTAACCCTACAGGACACATCCAACAGACCCCTAACCCTAAGGGACAAATCCAGGAGGTCCCTAACACTACAAGACACAACCAGAAAACCCCTAACCCTTTGGGACACAAACAGGAGGCCTCTAATCCTATGGGATGCATCCAGGATACCCCTAATGCTACAGGACACAACCAAGAGACCCTTAACACTACGGGACACAACCAGAAAACCCCTAACCCTGTGGGACACAGCCAGGAGGCCCCTAACACTACGGAACGCAATCAGCAGGCCCCTAATGCTACGGGACAAATCCAGAAGACCCCTAACTCTAGCCCAACCAAGAGGACTCACAGGAAACCCAAAACTGGAGGTACCTTTGCCAGTTTGGCCTTTAGTGAGCATTTGAAGCAACCCCCATGGACAAAAGCTCAAAAGCCAGCAGCGGACAATGGTGTCACTCCTCCAGTCCCCAAACCAAGGACTGTCCACGTGACAGATTTTATCTCCCAGAAAAGTGTACCTGTCGAGTGTGGAGCTGCCATAGCAGAAAGCACTCAACTGCAGCATTTGAAGACAGACAATGCCAGTCCAAAGCACAAGGAAAGCCCCACGAAGGCTGAAGATAGGGGGAGCCACTGCAAGCTGACGAGGGAGGAGGCTGTGTCTCAAAAAGCTGCCACCTGCCCCATGAATGGGGTACAAGGGGGTGAGGCAGAAGAGGAGGAGGAAGAGGCCTACCTAACGTTCAGCGACCAGGGGAGTTTGTCTGGCAGTTCGGCCACCCACAGCCGCCACCACTCCAACACATCCTCCATCTCAGACGAGTACTTTGAGGTGAGAGACCGCTTTGGGCCCCTGCGCCGGACCAACTCTGACCTCCTCCCCAACGGAGGAGAGCACAGCCCTCACGAACACCCCGGCTTGCGAAGAAAGCTAAGCGAGCCACAAGTGAGCCGGGGCACTTTTGTGAGTCCCTTGGGCAGCCCCCAACCGCTGTTGAGCGTGGGTTTGGAAGAGGCGAGAAGGCAGAGGAGGCAAAACAACAGCACAGAAGAGATTAGGTGTGTTTGGGGAAGGGGCCGTAGCCCACATGCTTTACCAGATGGCTACATTACCTGTCCGAGCAATGCTCCACAGGTAGGATTATCTGTTGTAACTTTCTACGCATAATTTTTTTTTTTGTACGTACCTGCGAACATTCTGAAATAGTTCCATGAGACGAACTACAGTATTAGCACTCTGTTTTATTAACATATCAGAATATAATAGGTATAAGACACAGAGTGATTCATGCAACTGAGGTAGTTATCACTTGATAGCAGCGTCATGGTTTATCCCCAGGGGAATTATCTCCAGAAATGCATTGGGTAACAGGAAGCGTGAACTTGCACATATCCTGAAAAACCACAAAGATAAACAGTGTGGATTCCCACACAGCGGGGAAACTGGCAGTTATCATTTGAGGCTAATATGTGTCTCACTCAAGCTTGAAAACAAGCTTGGTTGTCCACATGTGTTTACATTAAAGGCCGATTCATTGCATGAATGGCTGTTACAAAGCCCTCACATGAACTTTTGAACAAACACAGGCTTTCTGTGCTTGGAATTTAATTCCAAGGTGTGGGAGAGTCAATTTAGAGCGGAACCCGGCATGCAGGGAAAGGGGACTTGAGCTTTCTTCTCCTGCACTATTTTTCCACTCTGAAAGGAACCTCCAGGGAGTTACCATTTGCCCTGTCAAGGAAATTTAAAATGTAGCTGTCAGTACAGGGCAGTTTCCCCAAACTCATCTGGTAAGCACACAAAACAGAGCCTTTTCGGGGCAGCCCCATGGTTACGGAACAGCCTCCCCAGGGCCAGTATGCCTGGCCCCCTCACTCTTGACTTTTCAGAAGGCAGTTAAAGAAAGCTTTATATAGGACTGCATTTGACGAATTCAGTTTTTATTTATTGGAGATTTTAAGTTGTGGTCTTCTGTGCGTTTTTAATCATTGTCATTTTATTTGTATTGTAAGCCGCTTTGAGTCCTGCAGGGTAGAAAGGCGGCTAACAGATGTTTTAAATAAAATAAATAAGAGGGATCCCTTAGCACTCCGCATTTACTTCAGGCTGCAATCGTATAAGCAAACCAGCGAACAAACCAACTTGAGGGATCCCCTTGGGATAACGTAAATGAGGTCTGAACGAGAAGCCCAGTTAGCCCATAGGATGAAGGCAGGGTCTGGATGCCAGAAGAAGGGTCCTAGGCTGTGAATCATCCGGAAGAAGTTCTGAGCCTCTTCTAGTCAAAAGACACGGCCCTTTCCCTTGCTGAGTTCCCCTCTTCTCTCACAGGGAAGATGACAATTTAATTGCTCGAGTCAAAGGACCAGAGGGCAAAGATGTCTGTCATTTCCCAAATTCACTTCACACCTCTGGCAGCCAAAAACCCGTCAGGCCTCCTCTTTCCCTCAAAAGTCTCACATTCTGTTGCCCGAACATTGCCAAACACCCCTGTCCTGCAGCATAGCCCCAAGGCGTCCCCTAGATTTATCCCTCCATGGCCCCAAGTCAAAAAGGCAGCCAATTTCGAGGGGGAATTGATTGGGGGTTAAGGGATCCAGGAAAAAACCTCAGAGAGGCTCATTCAATGGCGTGGAATTATTGTCGTCGCAAAGCCGAGGCGTGGCACAGTCTACGAACGGAAACACACCCCGTTCGGAGGTAGTCGCCGGAATCCTTTTCAAGCGCGTGCGTCATTACTCAAGAGCCAGCCAGGGGATCATGTTGTCAAACAGGAAGGATGGCGTCTGTTTGTCAATACCGCAGCAACCAATTCATCTGGTTGTATGTTTTAAGTCCAATTGAAGCTGGGGCCCGTAAGCCCCATAGGGTTAACAGGTCCAATTCAAGAAATATCTGGGGACTTTGGGGGTGGAGCCAGGAGATTTTGGGGGTGGAGCCAGGAGCAAGGTTGTGATCAGCATCACTGAACTCCAAAGGGAGTTCTGGCCGTCACATTTCAAGGGACGGCGCGCCTTTTAAATGCCTTCCCTCCACTGGAAATAATGAAGGATAGGGACACCTTCTTTTGAGGCTCACAGAATAGGACCCCCTGGTCCAATCCTTTTGAAACTTGGAGGGCATTTTGGGGAGTGACACTGAATGCTATGCTGAAACTCTGGTGCCTCTACCTCAAAAAACACCCCCCCTCCAGAGTCCCAGATACCAAGAGATTAATTCTCCATTATACCCTATGGGAATCGGTCTCCATAGGGAATCATGGAATGCCCAGCAGACAATCCACCACCACCCTGGCTTTCTGATGGCCCTGAAGTGGGTGGAGGGCCTCCAAACCGGAGGATCCCCTGCCCCCACCTGGGGATTGGCAACCCTAGTTTAGCGCCAGCCATTCCAGCCATAGGCTGCAGTCTTCGTAACACCGCAGCATTGCAAACACAAAGAAACCAATCGACCTGAGCCCCAAACATTGCTTGCCTGCTCCGTACCACCTAAGAAGTTTTCAAGTTGCCTTCACGTGGTGGAGTTTTGCAAGACCGGGCGTGCCGAGGGCTTTGAGGCTCTTGACGCCGCAGCTGCGGAGTCAGTGTGTCTTCCTTTTCTGGGTCAGGCTGTTGCTGGAGACCTTTCAAGAAGCTGCACGGTGCATTCCCATGAGGTGCCCGTCCGTTAAAACCACCGCCGGTGAAAAACCTAGCCAGTGCATTTTCTTTCATGCAAAATAAGGTCCGTGTCTTTAGAGCAATTCTGTGTCCCTGTGGTCCAATACAGGGCCAGCCCCTAGACTGTCCGGCACATTGTCAAGGCTAACTTCTAGTGTCCCGCCCCCCCCCCCCGCACGGATAACGTCACTGTGTCACATGGGGGTGCCCAACTTGTTAGCCAAATTCGGCGCCCCAAGAAGGCCAGCGCCCTAGACAATCACCTAGTTCGCCTAGTGGCAGGGCGCAGGATTTTCGTTCTGCCTCTCACTCCATCTTGTCCATACAGACTTTCCCAGTTAATCAGTTACCCAGCAGGATACCTTGTATGAAGGGCTCCGTTAGCGTGCATTGGACAAACGTCTTGGGAAGTGGCAAGTTATTGGTGGAATGCAAGGTCAAGTCATAGCCAACTTACGGCAGCCCCAGTCAGTCAGTCACTTTATCTACGGTCACAGACCAACTTCTTGACCATTAGAGCGGTTCCTCAGTGGAACAGGCTTCCTCGGGAGGTGGTGGGCTCTCCTTCCTCGGAGGTTTTTCAACAGAGGCTAGATGGCCATCTGACAGCAATGAGGATCCTGTGAATTTAGGGGGAGGTGTCTGTGAGTTTAGAGTGGTTCCTCAGTGGAACAGGCTTCCTCCTCGGGAGGTGGTGGGCTCTCCTTCCTTGGAGGTTTTTAAGCAGAGGCTAGATGGCCATCTGACAGCAATGAGGATCCTGTGAATTTAGGGGGAGGGATTTGTGAGTTTAGAGCGGTTCCTCAGTGGAACAGGCTTCCTCCTCGGGAGGTGGTGGGCTCTCCTTCCTTGGAGGTTTTTAAGCAGAGGCTAGATGGCCATCTGACAGCAATGAGGATCCTGTGAATTTAGGAGGAGGGATTTGTGAGTTTAGAGCGGTTCCTCAGTGGAACAGGCTTCCTCCTTGGGAGGTGGAGGGCTCTCCTTCCTTGGAGGTTTTTAAACAGAGGCTGGATGCCCCTCTGACAGCAATGTTGATCCTGTGAATTTAGGGGGGAGGTGTTTGTGAATTTCTTGCATTGTGCAGGGGGTTGGACTAGATGACCCTGGGGGTCCCTTCCAACTCTTATGATTCTAATGCCATCCAATCCACCCACCCTCAAAGCAGCCATTTCCTCCCTGAGAACTGATTGCTGTTGTCTGGGGATCAGGTGTAATTCTAAGATGTAATTCTAATAGATGTTATTTAACATCTATATGCGCCCCCTTGCCCAGATTGCCCGAAGGTATGGGCTGGGGTGTCACCAGTATGCTGATGACACCCAGCTCTATCTGCTGATGGACGGCCAACCGGTCTGCGCCCTGGACAATCTGGATCGGGCACTACAGGCCGTGGCTGAGTGGCTCAGACTGAGCGGACTGAGACTAAATCCTGCGAAGACAGAGGTCCTTTGCTTGGGTCGTCGGGGACCGGGGGGGGGGGAATCCCCCTACCAGTTTTTGACGGTGCGCCGCTGATGGCGGCGGACAGGGTCAAGAGCCTGGGGGTACTATTGGAGCCTTCTTTAAAGATGGAGGCTCAGATAGCAGCCACTGCCAAGTCCGCGTTTTTTCATATTAGGCGGGCAAGGCAGTTGGCCCCCTTCCTGGAGCGCGACGACCTAGCAACAGTGATCCATGCTACGGTCACCTCGAGGTTGGACTACTGCAATGCCCTCTACATGGGGCTGCCCTTGTCCCGAACTCGGAAACTGCAGCTGGTGCAGAATGCCGCGGCCCGGCTGTTATTGGGTCTCCCAAAGTGGGGACACATTCGGCCGGGTCTTCGGACCCTGCACTGGCTTCCAGTGATGTACTGAGTTCGGTACAAGGTGCTGGTCATTACCTTTAAAGCCCTATATGGCCTGGGACCTGCCTACCTGAAGGACCGTCTCTCCCCACATGTTCCCCAGAGAGTGCTGAGATCGGGAACCCAAAATCTTCTCGCTATCCCTGGGCCAAAAGAAGCCCGCTTAAAATCCACTAGAGACAGGGCCTTCTCTGTTATGGCCCCTACATGGTGGAATCAGCTGCCGGAGGACGTGAGGGCCCTGCGGGACCTTGTTCAGTTCCGCAGGACCTGTAAGACGACCCTCTTCCGGCTAGCTTACACCTAGCTGCGACGAGAAACTCAATGTAGCTTTGCCAAACTCCTGTTCACATAGTTTTGGAATGTTTAATGGTTTTAAGGTTTTAACTGTTCTAAATGTTTTAATTGTTTATATATTCAAATATTTGTTTAATTTTATGTTTGACTAGCTGTTGGGAGCCGCCCTGAGCCACTTGTGGGGAGGGCGGGATACAAATCATAAATAAATAAAATAAAAATAAATAAATAAGAGATCTCCAGCCACTGCCTGGAGGCTGGCAACCCTAGGGCCTCCTCTTTCAGAAGGTGGGCAAATGTCAGAGACGAGGCTTTTTGTCAGTTGTGGCATCAAAGGCTTTTGGAATTCCTTGCCATGGGAATCTACTTGCCTTTGTCGTCTTTTCCATTTTTAACAAATAACCCCAAAGCCTTTTAACCGATGTTGTTTATTCCACTTCCATTAGCACTTTACATGTGTTTTCATTCTGCCTTTTAACCAGCAGTATTTCCCGGGTTTACCGCTATTTACTTTATTCTATTTATCACCCTTTGTGACATTGCTAGTCGATTCTGGCTTGGCTCTTCAAGCTACAGTTGCATGACTGACGTTATTCCAGAGGTTGTTAGCGCGCAGCCGCTTTCACGCCTGTTGTTTTAGCTGATTGTTTTTATCATCTGAACTGTTTTTTTGAAGTTGCCTCGGAAATATTATTATTTTAACGGGAAGCGTGGAGTGGAAACGTTTCCAATAAATCAATAAAATCATGCAATTCTCAGACTGTCTCCGGAACTGCTAAGAAAACGTTAACTTGCGCCAAAAAGGTTTATTCCTCCTGCAGTTATGAGCTGTGTGTATTCTGCTCTCGTGTCGCACAAAAGAAGAAATTCACACATTATTCTTTTCTGGTTCAAGACATCAGGTTTCTAGCCCTTATTGACTGCCAAGGTTAGGCTCAAAGCTCAGGGGCAACATGTAATGACATGGGGGGGGGGGCACATAGACAGGAGTAATCAGGGTCACCCATAAGGTATACCTTTGTCCCCCCCCCCTCCATCTACTCAAATAACGATACAAACAGGGCTTTTTTTTGTAGCAAGAACTCCTTTGAATATTAGGCTACACCACCCTGATGTAGCCAATCCCGCAAGAGCTTACAGGGCTCTTAGTATGGGGCCTTCTGTAAACTCTTGGAGGATTGGCTACATCAGAGGTGTGTGGCCTAATATGCAAAGGAGTTCCTGCTACCAAAAAAAGCCCTTGATGCAAATAATTGATAAGAAGGATATAGACAAGTTGGAATGTGTCCAGAGGAGGGCAATGAAGATGGTGAGGGGTCTGGAGACCAAGTCGTACAAGGAAAGATTGAAGGAGCTGGGCATGTTTAGCCTGGAGAGGAGATGACTGAGAGGTGATATAATCACCATCTTCAAGTACTTGAAGGGCTGTTATATAAACGAAGGTGTGGAGTTGTTTTCTGCGGCCCCAGAAGGTAGGACCATAACCAGTGGGTTGAAATTAAATCAGAAGGGTTTCCAGCTCAACATTAGGAAGAACTTCTTGACCGTTAGAGGGGTTCCTCAGTGGAACAGGCTTTCTCGGGAGGTAGTGGGCTCTCCTTCCTTGGAGGTTTTTAAACAGAGGCTAGATGGCCAGCTGACAGCAATGAAGATCCTGTAAATTTGAAAGTAAAGTTAGTCCCCAGTCGTTTCCGACTCTGAGGTGACATCACATCATGATGTTTTCATGGCAGACTTTTTTCTGGGTGGTTTACCATTGCCTGTGAATTTAGGGGAAGGTATTTGTGAAGTTCCTGCATTGTGCAGGGGGTTGGACTAGATGACCCTGGAGGTCCCTTCCAGCTCCGGAATTCTATGGTTCTATGACTTTTTAACATAGTATTATACCATTTACTTTCTCCCCAGCAGAAGACTCTTAGTTTCTTAAACAGCACAAACAGCCTAAACATATATCGGCCTTATGAACAGGACTGCAAACCATTCGTTAATTCATGAGCGATTAATCCGATCCAGTCAGCAAATTAAGAAGCTTTCAACAAAATTAGAACAAATTTTGAGTCCAATGGCACCTTTAAGACCGACAAAGTTTTATTCAAGGTGTGAGCTTTCGTGTGCATGCGCACTTCCTCATACACACTGGAACGGAGGTTAACAGTTCATATATAGAGACAGACACCTCTACATAATTAGTTCAGACCAACACGGCTGCCGTCCTCGATCTTTCAATAAAACTGTTGGTTTTGATAGTTCGCAAGCAGCCATGACAGTTTCTGAAAGAGAATTCTTCCTGTCTCGCTGAGGAGGGAACCGCCTCTCCTAAGACGGTAACTTCCATGTAAACACAACGAAAGAATGCCCGTTTCTGCAGAATTATTGTTCCACTCGTGAATCAGCAAAAACCCACATAATGATTAAGCCTGACTTCTCAGTAACTCAGCAATTTGCTCAGACCGCAGGCTAAGCCCATGTTCAGAAGCCTTGGTATGGAAAGCATTTCCCCTACCACCGCCTGGGCTGCTACTTAAATCCACCTGCTCGTTTCCAGCAACGCAGTCGGCAGGGCAGGGCACACCCGAAACGAGACGGCTGAGCAGATACGACGGGGAAGGTCTGAGATGCTCAAGATGAAGCCGGATAGAATTACAGGAAAAAACTTTGTTATCCAGCACTCAGTTATCCAGAACATTCCATTAAACAGCACTGCCTAGATGGCCGGCCTGTTCTTCCAGCCACCGTGCCCTTGAGCCTTGGGGTGTGGGTATTCTAAGAAAATAAGAATATAAGAGAAGCCATGTTGGATCAGGCCAATGGCTCATCCAGTCTGACACTTTGAGCGTTTTCCCACATAGCTTACCTTGGAGCGACGCCCCTCTTCACCGCGCAGCGTCTGCGCGGATTTCGCACCAACTGCTCCGCAGAACCAGGAAGAGCCGCAGCTTCTGCGTCGCAGATGTAAACTGGTTTTTAGCGGTTTACATCTGCGACGCAAAAGCCGCGGCTCTTCCTGGTTCTGTGAAGCAGTTGGTGCGAAATCCGTGCAGACGCTGCGCGGTGAAGAGGCACGTCGCTCCGAGGTAAGCTATGTGGGAAAACGCCCTCTGTGTCACACAGTGGCCAAAAAAAAAAACCCAAGTGCCATCAGGAGGTCCACCAGTGGGGCCAGGACACTAGAAGCTCTCCTACTGTTGCCCCCCAAGCACCAAGAATACAGAGCATCACTGCCCCAGACAGAGAGTTCCATCTGTACTTTGTGGTTAATAGCTACTGATGGACCCCTGCTCCAGATGCTTATCCAATCCCCTCTAGAAGCTGACTATGCTTGCAGCCGCCGCCACCTCCTGTGGCAGTGAATTCCACGTGTTAGATCACCCTTTGGGTGAAGGAGGACTTCCTTTTATCCGTTCTAACGCGACTGCTCAGCAATTTCATCGAATGTCCACAAGTTCTTGTATTGTGATTATGTCACTGGCCCAGAATCACCTAGTAAGCTTTCCATGAAGCTCAAGTATTTATTTATTGAATTCATTTATTAACACCCCCCCCCCCATTTCTCCCAAATGGAGACCCCCAAATAGCTTACGTCGTTCTGCTCTCCCCTGTTTTATCTTCACAGCACTACTGTGAGGTAGGTTAGACCGAGAGTGTCTGACTGGTCTAAGGCCACCCAGCAAGATTCCACGGCACGAGCGGAGATTTGAATCTGGTTCTCCCAGGTCCAGTGTTCCCCCTAAGCTGAGTTAGCGTGAGCTAGCTCACAGATTTTTACCCTCCAGCTCACACATTTTTGTCTTCGCTCAGGAAGGACGACCCAAGAACACACTAATTTAGGCAGTGGCTTGCAACTTTAGTACCACCAGCTCACAACTTTAATGTCAGTAGCTCACAAAGTAGAATTTTTGCTCACAAGACTCTGCAGCTTAGAGGGAACACTGTGCCAGGTCCTAGCCTGATGGTCTCAACCAGGGGTGGAATTCTAGTGGGAGCTGCTTTGCATATTAGGCCACACACCCCTGATGTAGCCAATCCTCCATGAGCTTACAAGGCTCCTTTTTTGTAAGCTCTTGAAGGATTGGCTACATCAAGGGTGTGTGGCCTAATATGCAAAGGAGCTCCCGTTAGAATTCCACCCCGGTCTTAACTACGACACCACACTGGCTCTCATTCCCCTTGAGTGCTGGACGACAAAGCTTTTACTGCATCAGACAAGACTGCATCAGCTAAGACTTTGTAATCTATTGACTGAACAGAGGATGAAACCGCAAGGGAAAAGATAGTTTGTAGTGGAAGCATCCAACAACTTTAAAAGCCACACCAGAAAGGGACAGTTTGCAAACCCCCCAGATGACTGAAAACAACCTCCTGTTACTGCTGAACTTCCAGCTCACTGTCTTCTCTAAAAGAAGAGACCGTACAATAGTCAAAGAGAATTCCCAGAGTCTTCATTCTGGAGTTACCTGGATACAGGATCCGGCTGATCATCCCGGGGATGATGATGACGATCAAAGGCAGCATTTTTAAATAGCTGGCAAGGATGGAGGCGCCCTTGGCGTGGTTCAGGTCTCTTGCGGACAGAGATCTTTGAACAATCACCTGCAGGAAAAAAAAGAGGGTCAGAAATCTAGTTTGGGGTTACTTGTCAAGCATCGATATTTCAAAATAATCAAGCTTTTGTTTTAAATCAAAGATTTGTTTTATTGAAACTCAATGACTTGCTCCAAGGACCGATACCTCGGAAGTAATACAGGTTACACTGTTGCATAGCATCTTAAAGGATACTTCAAAGACAGAGTTACAGATAACTTCAAAAAGAATAACACAAAGATGCAAATTGCATTGAAGGTTCAAAGGCTAGTTACTAATATCTCTGTGGTGACTAAGGAATGTGAACATCTCCGTTTCTCACACGTTCTCTGCTAGCTGATAAGACAAGGCTGTGAGAATCTGGGGGAGAGGCACTTTACATTGCTAATACAAGGTTACCCTACACATCCTGAAGCAAAGAGAGATTTATTATGTATTGCTAGAGAGAAGTGAGAAAAAGGGGGGGGGGGGGTTGTAAGAAGGAGAAGAAAGGAAACGCATGGATGACCCAGCACTTAGAAATAGCATGCTTGACATAACTTCCACCCAGAATTCACACCTGGCCTTGATAGTAGCTGCCTTTTTGTTTGCATTCTCAAAGGTGATGCACAAAAAAATCTGTAATTTTCTTTTCTTTTTAATATGAACCCCAATTTTCTCTGCAAGGGAGAAATCCCTCCCTCAAGTGTCTAACGACATTCTCTCTCACAAAGTAGCAGACCTACATATAGAGAGAGTGAGGAGTGAATTAGTATGCAAAATAGTGAAAACGCTTTCAGCAGATGAAAAGAATGACAAGGTTAACCCATACTTCAGAGCAGTGTTCTTTCTAAGCTGAGTTAGTGTGATCTAGCTCACACCTTTTTAGTCTCTGACTCATACATTTTTGTCTTAGCTCAGGAAAAATGGACCCAGAGCACAATAATTCATGCAGTAGCTCACAATTTTATTGCCAGTAGCTCACAATTTTATTCCAGTAGCCCACGAAGTAGAATTTTTGCTCACAAGACTCCACAGCTTAGAGGGAAAACTGCTCGAGAGGTATATATCCAACTGTATCCTAATGCATTTCTGTATCAGTAATTGAACAGAGTAGACTCCAGCTTCATTCTGTAGGCAAATGTTATTTTAACCCATGCTTTAGAGGAGACCAATGAAACATTACAACAGAGTCTAATTTATTACTCTTCACAATTAAGAAACCGAATAATACTGACACCAAGGGATCCTTTTGGCCAGGGATTCTGGAGGGGTTTTGCCATCTTCTGCGTATGGAGCCTGCAGGGGTCCCGGGTGGGGGGGATGTTGTGGGGAGGTATTTGTGAATTTTCCTGCATTGTGGTTGGACTACATGACCTTCGAGGTCCCTTCCAACTCTTATGATTTAAAGGTTGACCGCTCCTAGGAGGTGTTATTGAGTCACCATGGGATAACAACACACGGTAGAATGATGTTTTCCCAAGTATATTTCATAGCAAACCAAACAAACACAACTTCTTGTAGCCAGGATATGGCAGCCTGCATAGCGCCGCACACAACAGTGAGAAAGCCACCCGTCAGCAGTATGTACTTGCGGACGGGCGTGGGACTGGCAAAGCGATTCTTCCTTGGCAGGTCCCTCTTTTCATCTGTGAAATGGTAGAGGGCGTGTCGCTCTTTGTCTCTGAGGTGGCTGCAGGCAAAGCGACGTGGCTCCCAACCCCATCCGCTCCACCTCCCCAGCGCCCTGAATCCTCTGCAGAATCCAGAACAGCAGCAGAGCACCTGACAGAACCTGGGGCTGAAATACGGAAAGTGTTTGCCGTACCGAGCACCACGTGGGCTCAAAGTTCTATCATGAGCAAGGGTGCCAACTCTAGACCCCTCCTCCAGCCTCTGAGCCAGTGGTGCTCAAAAGGGGGCCTGGATCCTGTGTTGCAGAAAGTGGCACAAAGCACTACTTCGAAAGCAGCCTTTTTCTCTCCCCCCCCCCACCGTAAGAACATAAGAGAAGCCATGTTGGATCAGGCCAGTGGCCCACCCAGTCCAACACTCTGTGTCACAGAAGAACATAAGAGAAGCCATGTTGGATGAGGCCAATGGCCCATCCAGTCCAACACCCTGTGTCACTGAAGAACATAAGAGAAGCCATGTTGGATCAGGCCAGTGGCCCACCCAGTCCAACACTCTGTGTCACACAGTGGTCAAAAAACTCAGGCGCCAACAGGAGGTCCACCAGTGGGGCCAGGACACTAGAAGCCCTCCCACTGTTGCCCCCCCCCCAAGCACCAAGAAGACAGATCATCACTGCCCCATGTTGGATCAGGCCAGTGGTCCATCCAGTCCAACACTGTGACACACAGTGACCAAAAAACCCAGGTGACATCAAGAGATCCATCAGTGGGACCAGGACACTAGAAGCCCTCCCACTGTGCCCCCCCCCCTCAAAAGCACCAAGAAGACAAAGCATTACTGCCCCAGACATAAGAAGCCCTGTTGGATTAGGGCAGTGGCCCATCTAGTCTAGCACTCTGTGTCACCAAGTGGCCAAAACCCAGGTGCCATCAGGAGGTCCACGAGTGGGACTAGGACACTAGAAGCCCTCCCACTGTTGCCCCCCCCCAAGCACCAAGAATACAGAGCATCACTGCCCCAGACATAAGAGAAGCCATGTTGGATCAAATCAATGGCCCATCCAGGCCAACACTCTGTGTCACACAGTGGCCAAAAAACCCCAGGCACCATCAGGAGGTCCACCAGTGGGGCTAGGACACCAGAAGCCCTCCCACTCTGCCCCCCAGACACCAAGAATACAGAGCATCACTGCCCCAGACAGAGAGTTCCTTCTCTATCTTGTGGCTGAGCCACTGATGGACCTCTGCTCCAGATATTTATCCAAGCCCCTCTTGAAACCATCTATGCTTGCAGCCGCCACCACCTCCTGTGGCAGCGAGTCCCACAGGTTCCACTTGGAGGGCCTGGGGATGCCTGGAGATTTGGTTTCAGTGCCTCTGGAGGGAGATTTTGGGGAGGGATTTCATCTCTGCAGCATACTGTTGTGTCTGCCCTACTGTTTTCTCCAGGGGAACTGAACTCTGCAGCGGAAACCATTTGTAATTCTGGGAGATCTCCAGGCCCTTCCTAGAAGGTCAGACAAACCGGAAACCACAGCGTAGAGATTAGTGAAATAGACAGAGCGCTGTGAAACTTGCACGCTTGAAATAAAAATGCTCCACACACTTTTCTTGTGCCTTACTTATTATAACAAAATCTATACGACTGTAACGCGAGTTCAATGTCCACAAAATGAAATAATACTTCAGTTGAGATCCAATACTGGATGCTGCAATTATCAGGTCCCAACTCCTGCTGTCTTTACATCCCTCTTGCTGGGAGACCCAGGTTGAATCGAAAGGCTTGAATAAGTCCTGAGCTAGCAGTCCTCTATTCAACAGGTGTGGCTACCTCAGGATTTATTCAAGGCTTTCGGTACAACCTGTGTCTTCCAGCAAGAGGGATGTAAAGACAGCAGGAGTCGGGACATCGTGTCACACCCCCTGATGCAGCCAATGAACATATGAACCTATGAAGCTGCCTTCTACTGAATCAGACCCCCCCCCTTGGTCCATCAAAGTCAGTATTGTCTTCTCAGACTGGCAGCGGCTCTCCAGGGTCTCAAGCTGAGGTTTTTCATGCCTATTTGCCTGGACCCTTTTTTGGAGATGCCAGGGATTGAACCTGGGACCTTCTGCTTACCAAGCAGATGCTCTACCACTGAGCCACCGTCCCTCTCCTCCACGAGCTTACAGGGCTCTTCGTACAGGGCCTACTGTAAGTTCTCGGGGGATTGGCTACATCAGGGGGGTGGGACCTAATATGCAAAGGAGTTCCTGCTACAAAAAAAAGCCCTACCCAGAATAAAACCTTGTTGGTCTCAAAGACGCCGCTGGACTCAAACGTTCCGATCCTACGCCGACAGTCTAACCACTGTCCCACGCTGGCTTAGGCTGTCTGTGAGCCACACCACTGAGGCACACTCGGAATGCCACCATCTCCAAAGCCACACCAAGTCATCTTTAAAGCCAACTATCCTACGTGTTACTCACGGGATAGACCACATTTCACAGATGAGGAAAACTGAGCTCAACAGTCTCCGGGCCTTCTGAAGCCCTCCCACTGTTGTCCTCCCCCCAAACACCAAGAATATAGAGTATCACTGCCTCAGACATAAGAACCTAAGAGAAGCCATGTTGGATCAGGCCAATGGCCCATCCAGTCCAACACTGTGTCACACAGTGGCCAAAAAACCAGGTGTCATCAGGAGGTCAATCAGTGGGGCCAGGACACTAGAAGCCCTCCCACTCTTGCTCCCTGCCCCAAGCACCAAGAATACAGAACATCACTGCCCCAGACAAAAGAACATAAGAGAAGCCATGTTGGATCAGGCCAATGGCCCCTCCAGTCCAACACTCTGTGTCACATAAGAACATAAGAGAAGCCATGTTGGATCAGGCCAGTGGCCCATCCAGTCCAACACTCTGTGTCACATAAGAACATAAGAGAAGCCATGTTGGATCAGGCCAATGGCCCATCCAGTCCAACACTCTGTGTCACATAAGAACCTAAGAGAAGCCCTGTTGGATCAGGCCACTGGCCCCTCCAGTCCAACACTCTGTGTCACAGAAGAACATAAGAGAAGCCATGTTGGATCAGGCCAATGGCCCCTCCAGTCCAACACTCTGTGTCACAGAAGAACCTAAGAGAAGCCATGTTGGATCAGGCCAATGGCCCCTCCAGTCCAACACTCTGTGTCACACAGTGGCCAAAAAAACCAGGTGCCATCAGGAGGTCCATCAGTGGGGCCAGGACACAAGAAGCCTTCCCAGTCTCCGGGACTTCTGAAGTCCTGTTCCTCCCACCCCAGCGAGTTCAAGAGCTGCCTGGCATAAACACGCATGATGTTCCCGTCATCCCCGTGACTCAAAGGAAATGTGATTCACGCACATTTAGGACATGCACAGACACTGCCGGCCCAATCTTGAGTCTTTCCAAGGAAGAGTAGATAAGCCCTGGTGACAAATGGCACGAACCCGACACCCACAGGAGAAATGCAGGCAAGCGCTGGCATTTGGTAGATGCCAGGCCAAGATACAGCCAAGCAGGGTGAGGAAGGCATACACATCTCCCATGGGACTGACCACTAATGCCCCTAACAATATTGTAATGTGTGTGTGGTGGCCTAATATTGTACTGCATACAATTCTGGTCACCGCACCTCAAAAAGGATATTGTAGCATTGGAAAAAGTGCAGAAAAGGGCAACTAGAATGATTCAAGGTTTGGAACACTTTCCCTATGAAGAAAGGTTAAAACACTTGGGGCTCCTTAGCTTGGAGAAATGTCGACCGTGGGGTGACATGATAGAGGTTTACAAGATTATGCATGGGAGAGAGAAGGTAGAGAAAGAAGGACTTTTCTCCCTTTCTCACAATACAAGAACTCGTGGGCATTCGATGAAATTGCTGAGCAGTCGGGTTAGAACGGATAAAAGGAAGTCCTTCTTCACCCAAAGGGTGATCTAACACGTGGAATTCACTGCCACAGGAGGTGGTGGCGGCTACAAGCATAGCCAGCTTCAAGAGCGGCATCTGGATCAGGGCGGCTCGGCGGTGCTGATGCTGTTAGACCTGTCGGCAGCGTTCGATACGGTCGACCATCGGCTTCTGGCGTGCCGCCTTGCCGACGCGGGGATTCAGGGGCTGGCCTTGCAATGGCTTTCCTCTTTCCTTGACGGTCGGGGACAAAGGGTGGCGATTGGGGAAGAATTGTCCCGGAGACACACGCTTGATTGCGGAGTGCCTCAAGGGGCGGTACTTTCCCCAATGCTATTTAACATCTATATGCGCCCCCTTGCCCAGATTGCCCGAAGGTATGGGCTGGGCTGTCATCAGTATGCTGAGGACACCCAGCTCTATCTGCTCATGGACGGCCGGCCTGCCTGCGCCCCAGAAAACCTGGACTGGGCAGTGGAGGCTAGGTGGCTTAGGTTGAGCGGGCTGAAGCTGAATCCAGCGAAGACAGAGGTCCTTTGCTTGGGTCGTTGTGGCCCGGGAAGGGAAATCCCCCTGCCAGTTTTTGACGGCGCGCCGTTGATAGCGGCGAGCAGGGTCAAAAGTTTGGGGGTACTATTGGATCCTTCACTGACAATGGAGGCTCAGATAGCAGCCACTGCCAAGTCCGCATTTTTTCACCTTAGGCGGGCGAAGCAGCTGGCCCCCTTCCTGGAACGCGACGACCTAGCAACAGTGATACATGCTACGGTCACCTCGAGGTTGGACTACTGTAATGCCCTCTACATGGGGCTACCCCTGTGCCGGACCCGGAAATTGCAGTTAGTGCAGAATGCCGCTGCTCAGCTGCTATTAGGGCTCCCAAGATGGGAGCACATTCGGTCGGGGCTTCGGGATCTGCACTGGCTGCCAATAACATTCCGGGTCCAGTACAAGGTGTTGGTCATTACCTTTAAAGCCCTATATGGCCTAGGACCTGCCTACCTTAGGGACCGTCTCTCCCAACACGTTCCCCAGAGAGTACTACGATCGGGTTCACAAAACCTGTTAGTAATCCCCGGGCCAAAGGAGGCCCGTTTAAAATCCACCAGGGATCGGGCCTTCTCGTTAACGGCACCTTACTGGTGGAACCAGCTGCCGGAAGAGGTGCGGGCCCTGCGGGACCTAGGGCAGTTCCGCAGGGCCTGTAAGACAGCCCTCTTCCGGCAGGCCTATAACATCTAACGGACAATGAGAATATCTTCTGGATGGAACAAAAATGCATTTACAGACCGCTGGCTTCTATTTTTACTTTCTGTCTGGTTTTAACTTTATTATGTAATTGTTTTTATGCTGATTTTATATGAATTTATAATGTTGTAAGCCGCCCTGAGCCACTTCGGTGGGAAGGGCGGGATATAAGTCTAAATATAAATAAATAAATAAGAGGGGATTGGCTCAACATCTGGAGCAGAGGTCCATCAGTGGCTGTTAGCCACAGTGTATTGTTGGAACTCTCCGTCTGGGGCAAGGGATGTTCAGGATTCTTGGTGCTTTGGGGGGTAGCACAGTGGGAAGACTTCGTGTCTTGGCCTGACTGATGGACCTCCTGATGGCACCTGGGTTTTTTGGCCACTGTGTGACACAGAGTGTTGGACTGGATGGGTCATTGCCCTGATCCAACATGGCTTCTATTATGGTCTTATGTCTGGGGCAGTGATGCTCTGTCTTCTTGATGCTTGGGGGGTGCAAGAGTGGGAGGGCTTCTAGTGTCCTGGCCCCACTGATGGACCGCCTGATGGCACCTGGGTTTTTTGGCCACTGTGTGACACAGAGTGCTGGACTGGATGGGTCATTGCCCTGATCCAACATGGCTTCTATTATGGTCTTATGTCTGGGGCAGTGATGCTCTGTCTTCTTGATGCTTGGGGGTGCAAGAGTGGGAGGGCTTCTAGTGTCCTGGCCCCACTGATGGACCTCCTGATGATACCTGGTTTTTTGGCCACTATGTGACACAGTGTTGGACTGGATGGGCCATTGGCCTGATCCAACATGGCTTCTCTTAGGTTCTTATGTCTGAGGCAGTGATACTCTATATTCTTGGTGTTTGGGGGGAGGATAACAGTGGGAGGGCTTCTAGTGTCCTGGCCCCACTGGTGGACCTCCTGGTGGCACCTGGGGTTTTTTGGCACCTGTGTGACACAGAGTGCTGGACTGGATGGGCCATTGGCCTGATCCAACATGGCTTCTCTTATGTACCACAAAGGGGTGCACAACAGCACCTCTAGAAGTGCATGAAATGGTACCACTGGTGTTCATGACTCACAACTGACTTTGACTTGATGCATCCTGACTTGCCAGCATGACGCAGCGATTGGAGCACTGGGCTAGGATCCAGGAGACCTGAGTTCAAATCCCCGCTCTGCCATGGAAGCTGGCTGGGTGAACTCACGCCCGCCACACGCTCGCAGCGTGACCGACCTCACAGGGCTCTTGTGAGGACACAGTGGAGGAAAGGAGAATGTCATAAAACCACTTTGGATCAGCAATGGGGGGGAGCAGAGTACAAATCAGGTTTCCCCAACAGGGCACCTCCCAAGGCTTTTTTTTAGAAAGTGGGTGGGGTCAGATGGGCCTTGCAAGGCTTCCGATTGGCCACTGGAGATTTCATTGGGTGTGCAGATATTTTTAAATGTTGCCTGGGCAACAGCTGCCAACACTTCATTGTGTGGCTGATGGTCAGCTGCGGCAGCCATTTTGTTGCTGGGTGCACTGCTTACAGCAGCCATTTTGTGGCAGTGCCCCCCCCTCCCCCGCCGTGTCAGAATTCCAAATGTGTTTGCGGGCGCAAAAAATTTGGGGACCCCTGTATAAAATAAATAAATAAATAAATAAAACCTTAAAGAACGCGCACACACGTATGTTTCTTTTGTCTCCTATAAGTGGCAGAATCTTCCTTTTTATAATACAAAAATCGAAAAGTGAAAATCCAGGAAGGGGCCCTAGAAAACGGCTGAGGGAACCTCACCCTTGTGGGCACAAGCGGAATCCCGTTACTCCCTATCAGTGGCTCTCTCTCCCTCACACACACAAAAATTCCTCAGACACACACAAAATTATTCAATTCTCTTACAGCTAGGGTTGCCAGCCTCCAGGTGGGGCCTGGAGATCTCCCACTTTCACAACTGATCTCCAGCTGGCAGAGATCAACTCCCCTGGAGAAAACGGCTACTTTGGAGGGTGGACTCTAGGGCATTGCACTATGCTGGCGGCCCTCCTCTCCCCAAACCCCACCCTCTCCCAGCTCCACCCCCAAAGTCTCCAGGTATTTTCCAGCACAGACCTGGCAACCCCATATACAGCCCTCCTGTTTCCCTAACTGAGACCCCAAAGTGTCTTCGGTTGCCCTTTCCTCCACTTCCTCCTGTGAGGTAGGCAGGGCTGAGACCGAGGTACTGTCCCAACATCACCCAGAAACCTCCCATGGCAGAGTGGAGATTCGAACCCAGGTCCCTGAGATCTTAGTCTTATAATCGATAGACCATGCTGGCTGTCATGATAAAGCCAGTAGAACTGTTGCACCAGAGTGTGTGGCGGGGAAGGGAGTTTTCTGGCCACGACCAGGTTTTCCTGGTCTTCTCTTTCGGATCCTGTTTGCGGATCAGGTGTGGCGCCCGAATAGTTCTGCCTTACTGTCTAAATATTTGCTGTGTTGTTTGGCTGTTTCAACACGCAGAAAGGCTCTCTGGCTCAAACACTCCTGCATTGGAAGCGACGATTCCTATCACGGGGTCCCTGACTAGTTGGTAACCCGGGGGCTCCAAGGGCGGCGCCAACACCTTTCTTGGGGCCTGCTGAGTGTTTTTAGAAAGTGGAGCTTTTGCCCAGGAGGGCTTTTGATCGGTCAGTGGAAATTTGCTTGGCCATGAAGGGGTTTTTTTTTTAAAAAAATGTTATTTTGGCAGCACAAGGACTGTGCGACAGAAGGTCGATTCCGTGGAAGACGAGGGTTGCTACGCAGAGGCAGGCAACGGAAAGCCATTTGCCTCTTGCCTTGACCAAGATGGCCTGGGCTAGCCCAAACTTGTCAGATCCCAGAAGCTATGCAGGGTCAGTCCTGCTTAGTACTTGGATGGGAAACCACCAAGGACGTCCAGGGTTGCTACGCGGAGGCAGGCAATGGCAAGCCATCCCTGGCCTGACTCGGATTGCTCAATCTTGTTAGATCTCAGAAGCTAAGCAGGGTGAGCCCTAGTTGGAACTTGGATGGGAGACCACCAAGGAAGTTCAGGGTTGCTACGCAGAGGCAGGCAACGGCAAGCCATCTCTGACCTAACTCGGATTGCTCAATCTTGTTAGATCTCAGAAGCTAAGCAGGGTGAGCCCTAGTTGGAACTTGGATGGGAGACCACCAAGGAAGTTCAGGGTTGCTACGCAGAGGCAGGCAATGGCAAGCCATCTCTGACCTGACTCGGATTGCTCAATCTTGTTAGATCTCAGAAGCGAAGCAGGGTGAGCCCTAGTTGGAACTTGGATGGGAGACCACCAAGGAAGTTCAGGGTTGCTACGCAGAGGCAGGCAACGGCAAGCCATCTCTGACCTAACTCGGATTGCTCAATCTTGTTAGATCTCAGAAGCGAAGCAGGGTGAGCCCTAGTTGGAACTTGGATGGGAGACCACCAAGGAAGTTCAGGGTTGCTACGCAGAGGCAGGCAACGGCAAGCCATCTCTGACCTGACTTGGATAGCTCAAGCTTGTTAGATCTCAGAAGCTAAGCAGGGTGAGCCCTAGTTAGAACTTGGATGGGAGACCATTATGAAAGTCCAGGGTTGCTACGCAGAGGCAGGCAACGGCAAGCCATCTCTGACCTGACTCGGATAGCTCAAGCTTGTTAGATCTCAGAAGCTAAGCAGGGTGAGCCCTAGTTAGAACTTGGATGGGAGACCACTATGAAAGTCCAGGGTTGCTACGCAGAGGCAGGCAACGGCAAGCCATCTCTAACCTGACTCGGATAGCTCAATCTTGTTAGATCTCAGAACCTAAGCCGATTCAGTCCTGGTTAGCACTTGGGTGGGAGACCACCAAGGAAGTCCAGGTTGCTACGCAGAGGCAGGCAACAGCAAACCACCCCCTTTGATGTCCCTTGCCCTGACCTGCGAGGCCCTGGCTAACCTTCTCTCATCAGATCTATTCAGGGTTCATATTTGGATGGAAGGCCACCAAGAAAGTCCAGGGCTGCCCAGCAGAAGCAAGTAATGGCGTACCACCACCAAACATCCCTCGCCTCGGAAACCGTACAGGATCTCCCTAAGCCAGACGCAACTCGGCAGCCGTTTCCACCACGTGCTTGCGGATACGTAGTGACCACGACAACGGCGGTGGAAAGTGCCACCAAGTCACAGTCAACACGCTGACTCCAGGGGGTTTTCAAGGCAAGAGACGTTCAGAGGTGGCTTGCCCTTGCCTGCCTCTGCGTAGCAACCCTGGACTTCTTCGGTGGCAGGGCTGACCCGTTTAGCTTCCAAGATCTGACAAGACTGGGCTTGCCTGGGCCACCCAGGTCAGCACAAACAGTATTGAATATAAATTATATATTTTAATCCCATATGCATTATATTATCTTTCAATTCAGCAGGAGCTCACAGGAGGACAGCTCCTGAACCTTTCCGAGGATTCCCTCTCCTCCTCCCCACCTACCTACCTTGTCCATTCAATAGCAGGTGCAGCTGCATAACAATCCCTGGATTAGGAGAGCGAGCAGCCAGCCAGCCACCAGGGGGCTTTGCCACACCCCCAGCAGCCCTCATTAACCCCTGGAGAAGCCCGCACCACCCGTTCTCCACTTCTTATGAGATTTTGGATGGCAGGTGGCTTGCTGGCCTTTTGACTGTGGAGCGGGGGTGGCCAAGGAGAGCCCCAGGCAAGCGAGGCCTGCTTGGGCTGGCTGGATCTCTAACCATCCCAAGCAGGCTTCGCTCACCTGAGGCTCTCCATTCTTGCATCAGGTTGCTTTTGGGTGGGGGGGGCAGCATATGCTAATGAGTTATGCTAATGAGCTCCACCATCTATTTTTCTACAAAATGACCCCTCTGTGTGTGTATACACACACGAACACAAGTTTGGGCCTGTGAGACTTGAAGGGGGATTCCTCCCCCGCTTTCTCACCAGGCCCAGTCCAACGCTCTCTGCTGACAAGTTCGATCCCGGAGGAAGCTGGGCTCAGGTAGCCAGCTCCAGGTTGACTCATTCTTCCATCCTTCCGAGGTCGGTAAAATGACTACCCAGCTTGCTGGGGGGAAAGTGTAGATGTCTGGGGAAGGCAATGGCAAACCACCCCGTAAAAAGTCTGCCAAGAAAACGCCATAATGTGACATCACCCCATGGGTTGGTAATGACTTGGTGCTTGCACAGGGGATTACCTTTACCTTTTTAACCCCTCAGTGTTCCTTTTAAGAGTTCAGATTTTTCTGCAAACTTGGGAGAGGGTCACCCAAGTTTGCAAGAAGTTCTGTTTGGCACAAGCGTGGCCCCAATGAACCAATTCAGGTATCCATAGATGGGGACCACAACTGGGAACCAGATAAAGGTAAAAGTAGTCCCCTGTGCAAGCACCAGTCGTTTCCGACTCTGAGGTGACGTTACATCACGTTTTCACAGCAGACTTTTTAATGGGGTGGTTTGCCATTGCCTTCCCCAGTCATCTACACTTTCCCCCCAGCAAGCTGGGGACTCATGTTACCAAGCTAAGAAGGATGGAAGGCTGAGTCAACCTGGAGCCAGCTACCTGAACCCGGCTTCCACTGGGATTAAACTCAGGTCGTAAGCAGTGCTTAGGACTGCAGCTGGAGAGCCAGTTTGGTGTAGTGGTTAAGTGAGCGGACTCTTATCTAGGAGAACCGGGTTCGATTCCCCACTCCTCTACTTGCACATGCTAGCATGGCCTTGGGTCAGCCATAGCTCTGGCAGAGGTT
This sequence comes from Heteronotia binoei, assembly GCF_032191835.1. NCBI lineage: Eukaryota > Metazoa > Chordata > Lepidosauria > Squamata > Gekkonidae > Heteronotia > Heteronotia binoei. Next base: position 34,969,465 of record NC_083242.1, on the reverse strand, counting down.
GTCCTTCAAAGGGCAGCTGCTATGAGAGCCCTCTCCAGCCCCACCCACCTCACAGGGTGACTGTTGTGGGAGAGGAAGGTAAAGGAGATTGTGAGCCGCTCTGAGACTCTTCGGAGTGGAGGGCGGGATATAAATCCAATATCTTCATCTACCTCACAGGGTGTCTGTTGTGGGAAGGAAGGGAAAGGAGATTGTGAGCCGCTCTGAGACTCTTCAGAGTGGAGGGTGGGATATAAATCCAAAATCTTCATCTACCTCACAGGGTGTCTGTTATGGAGGGGGGGGAAGGTAAAGGAGATTGTGAGACGCTCTGAGACTCTTTGGAGTGGAAGGCGGGATATAAATCCAATATGTTCATCTACCTCACAGGGTGTCTGTTATGGAGGGGGGGGGGAAGGGAAAGGAGATTGTGAGCCGCTCTGAGACTCTTCGGAGTGGAGGGCGGGATAAAAATCCAATATCTTCATCTACCTCACAGGGTGTCTGTTGTGGGGGGGAAGGGAAAGGAGATTGTGAGCTGCTCTGAGACTCTTCGGATTGGAGGGCGGGATAAAAATCCAATATTTTCATCTACCTCACAGGGTGTCTGTTGTGGGGGAGGAAGGGAAAGGAGATTGTGAGCCTCTCTGAGACTCTTCAGAGTGGAGGGCGGGATAAAAATCCAATATCTTCATCTACCTCACAGGGTGTCTGTTGTGGGGGGGAAGGGAAAGGAGATTGTGAGCTGCTCTGAGACTCTTCGGATTGGAGGGCGGGATAAAAATCCAATATTTTCATCTACCTCACAGGATGTCTGTTGTGGGGGAGGAAGGGCAAGGAGATTGTGAGCCGCTCTGAGACTCTTCAGAGTGGAGGGCGGGATATAAATCCAATATCTTCATCTACCTCACAGGGTGTCTGTTGTGGGGGAGGAAGGGAAAGGAGATTGTGAGCCGCTCGGAGACACTTCGGAGTGGAGGGTGGGGTATAAATCCAATATCATCATCTTCTTCTTTACCACTCTGGGCCATGGGGCTTCTTGGGAACTACATAGATAGATATAAATAATAAATCTGCAACTATCTCATTTTTGCCTGTTGGAGATACTGAAGGAAGCAGGAGATTGTTACAGTTTAATAACACCTTGCATCATTTGTTTTCAGCTCCACCAACAGGGACCACAGTTTTTCTGCTACGGATCTCAAGTACAACTATCCCCCGGCTGTGGGAAACCCGGCACCCCCGTGGCACAACCAAGCAAAATCCCAGGAGACAGCAGATACCACCGGGACGAAACAAGGGCTAAAAAAGCCGCCCCGGGGCGGCCAAACAACGGCTTCGGTCCTGGCAAACACAACCAACCCAGCCACCTCCCCCAAGGTCACATCCCTGGGACAGGTAGTTTCTCGAGAGCGACTGGGGGCACGCTGTCACCGTTCCAAGAAAGCCGGAGGGTGCCGGAAGAAATAAGGACACCACTGGGCATCCCTTTGTCCAAACTGTCCCAATCTAAACATTTGAAGAACAGGGCATCCCAATTATCTTATCCTAAGACGAAGCCGTATGGAACCACTAGCTGCAAGGACCAGTAAAACCAGGAGAGGAGAGGTCCGTCCGGACCGATTGGGTCTTCCAGATGGAGCCCTGTAGTCCACGAGCCTGTGGAAGGAATTCCCGCTGCTGTACATCCAACTGGCTGGGAGAGGGGAAGGAGGCGGGAATAGATACCTGGTCTGTGCACCAATACCACGTGGCCAGAACGGAGAGGCCAAACGTCATGCCGGTCCAAGGCAGGTCGTCAGAACTGGGTTCCTGGAACAAGTGCAGGGCGTCGGGCCTGGGCAGGTGGCAGGTGGTGTTGGGGATGATCGTGGAGGGGACGGCACCCAAGTAGGCCTCTTCTAAGTTGTGGTAGCCCCCGATTTTGTCAAAAGCTGAAAGGCAAAGAGGGCAGGGAATGGGAGGGGGGCCAATTAAAACCAAAAAGAGGTGATGATGAGATGGTGGTCGGATGGCTAAAGGGGCTCGTGTTTGAGCGCGCCCCCTACTGGTTTCTTATCACACCTATCTGTTCAAAAAATACAACGGAGAGAATCACGGATTAGGATGAGAAAACCCCCCCCAAAAAAAACTGTGACAAATAACGAATACAATCGTAAATTCACTTATAATTATTAGTGTATAAACCTTCAAAGTATTTGATTATCATGATCCATTTCAACAATAAGTATTATAAGGTAAGTAGAAGAAGAAGAAGATATTGGATTTATATCCCGCCCTCCACTCCGAAGAGTCTCAGAGCGGCTCACAATCTCCTCTCCCTTCCTCCCCCACAACAGACACCCTGTGAGGTGGGTGGGGCTGGAGAGGGTTCTCACAGCAGCTGCCCTTTCAAGGACAACCTCTGCCAGAGCTATGGCGGACCCAAGGCCATGCTAGCAGGTGCAAGTGGAGGAGTGGGGAATCAAACCCGGTTCTCCCAGATAAGAGTCCGCACACTTAACCACTACACCAAACTGGCTCTCATATAATTCATATACAAAAACGCATCTAAGCACAATGACATCAGAGCAAATAATTTAAAGTGCTTAGTGCTACAAAGTGCTTGTAAGTCAAAGTGCCTTACACTTACATCGGGGAATCTTCAGATATATTCCTTTTTGAAGAGAAATCTGCAAAGTCACTTTGACTTACAAGCACTTTGTAGCACTAAGCACTTTAAATTATTTGTTCTGATGTCATTGTGCTTAGATGCGTTTTTGTATATGAATTATATGTACTTACCCTTATAATAATTGTTGAAATGGATCATGATAATCAAATACTTTGAAGGTTTATACGCCAATAATTATAAGTGAATTTACGATTGTATTCGTTATTCGTCACGGTTTTTCTTGGGGTTCTCAACCTCCAGGGGGGGCCTGGAGATCTCTCAGAATGTCAACTGGCCTTCAGATCACAGAGGTCAGTTCCTCTGCTTTGAAAGGTGGAGTCTGCGGCATTGAGCCATCCTGAGGTCCAGGGCTGGAATCCTAGCAGGAGTTTCTTTGCATATTAGGCCACGCCCCCTGATGCAGCCAGTCCTCCAGGAGCTTGAAAAAAAAAGAGCCCCGTAAGCTCTTGGAGGATTGGCTACATCAGCGGGGTGTGGCTTAATATGCAAAGGAGCCCCTGCTAGAATTCCAAGCTCTTGGAGGATTGGCTACATCAGCGGGGTGTGGCTTAATATGCAAAGGAGCCCCTGCTAGAATTCCAAGCTCTTGGAGGATTGGCTACATCAGCGGGGTGTGGCTTAATATGCAAAGGAGCCCCTGCTAGAATTCCAAGCTCTTGGAGGATTGGCTACCTCACCGGGGTGTGGCTTAATATGCAAAGGAGCTCCTGCTAGAATTCCAGCCCTGCTGAGGTCCCTCCTCAAATCCCCCCCTCCCCAGGCATTTCCCAACCTAGAGTTGGCAACCATATCTACAAGGGATCTGGGGGAAGGGATGAAAATGGGGTGGGGGGTGGGGGGGGGGTGAACAGAAAGAGAGGAACCAGGAAGTCTACTCCATAGAATGATGCTCTCTTGATTTATCAGAGAATCTTCTCTATGCAGTTTACACAGTTCTGCCTCCTCCAAGAAAAGCACTTCGCAAATGATTTTTGCAATAGTTCCGTTTAGTTGGTATTAAAGGGGTGGGGGGGAATATCCCAGAACAGGAGTGGCCAAACCTGCTTAATGGAAGAGCCACACAGAATAAATGTCAGAGGTCTGAAGGCCGCAAGGACGGGAGGCAAATAGAGGAGGGGGAGGTGAAAAGAAAACAACTTTAACTTTAAATGCATTCTCCAAGCTGCTGGCCGGCTTGGCTTGGAGAAGTGATTGAAAGAGACAAATGTCTTCTCCAAGATGGCCGACAGGGCAGAGGGGGCTTCAAGAATAGAGTTGCCAAGTCCAATTCAAGACATATCTGGGGACTTTGGGGGTGGAGCCAGGAGACTTCGGGGGTGGAGCCAGGAGACATCGGGGCGGAGCCAGGAACAAGGGTGTGACAAGCATAATTGAACTTCAAGGGAGTTCTGGCCATCACATTTAAAGGGACCGCACATCTTTTAAATCCCTTCCCTCCATAGGAAATAATGAAGGATAGGGGCAGGGCCAGGTGGGACTTTTGCCCAGCAAGGCTTTCCAATTGGCTAAGCGCAGGGGTCGTTTTGAAGGGGGGAAAGGTGGTGGAGTTCATTAGCATTACTCATTAACATATGCTGCCCCCAGCCAAAAGGAACCCAATGCAAGAAAGGAGAGTCCCAGGCGAGCGAGGCCTGCTTAGGCTGGCTAGAGATCCAGCCAGCCCAAGCAGGCCTCGCTCACCTGGGACTCTCCTGGGCCGAGTCAAAAGGCCAGCAAGCCACCCACTGCCCATAAGAAGTGGAGAAAGGGTGGCACAGGCTTCTCCAGGGGTTAATGAGGGCTGCTGGGGGCGTGGCAAAGCCCCTGGTGGCTGGCTGGCTGCCCGCTCTCCTAATCCAGGGATTGTTATGCAGCTGCACCTCCTACTCAATGGACAAGGTAGGTAGGTGGGGAGGAGGAGGGGGAACCCTCAGAAAGGTTCAGGAGCTGCCAGAGTTTAGCCTTGCCAGACAGTCTAGGGCCATCTCGAAATCTCCAGGAGTTTCCCAGTCTGGATCTGGCAACCCTATGACCCCTCATCCTCTGCTGGGAAAGCTCCTACCCAAGTCCTTTTTGGGGTAGGAGCTTCCTTTCATAGGAGACCAAGTCCTACGAGGAAAGGATGAAGGAGCTGGGCATGTTTAGCCTGGAGAGGAGGCGGCTGGGAGGTGATAGGATCACTATCTTCAAGGACTTGAAGGGCTGTCATAGAGAGGATGGTGCAGAAGTGTTTTCCGTGGCCGCAGAAGGTAGGACCAGAACCAATGGGTTGAAATTAAATCAAAAGAGTTTTCAGCTCAACATTAGGAAGAACTTCCTGACTGTTTGAGCAGTTCCTCAGTGGAACAGGCTTCCTCCTTGGGAGGCGGTGGGCTCTCCTTCCTTGGAGGTTTTTCAACAGAGGCTAGATGGCCATCTGACAGCAATGAAGATCCTGTGAATTTAGGGGGAGGGGTTTGTGAGTTTAGAGCGGTTCCTCAGTGGAACAAGCTTCCTCCTTGGGAGGTGGTGGGCTCTCCTCCCTTGGAGGTTTTTCAACAGAGGCTAGATGGCCATCTGACAGCAATGAAGATCCTGTGAATTTAGGGGGAGGGGTTTGTGAGTTTAGAGCAGTTCCTCAGTGGAACAGGCTTCCTCCTTGGGAGGTGGTGGGCTCTCCTCCCTTGGAGGTTTTTCAACAGAGGCTAGATGGCCATCTGACAGCGACGAAGATCCTGTGAATTTAGGGGGAGGGGTTTGTGAGTTTAGAGCAGTTCCTCAGTGGAACAGGCTTCCTCCTTGGGAGGTGGTGGGCTCTCCTTCCTTGGAGGTTTTGAAACAGAGGCTAGATGGCCATTTGACAGCGATGAAGATCCTGTGAAGTTAGGGGGAGGGATTTGTGAGTTTAGAGCGGTTCCTCAGTGGAACAGGCTTCCTCCTTGGGATGTGGTGGACTCTCCTTCCTTGGAGGTTTTTAAACAGAGGCTGGATGGCCATCTGACAGCAATGAGGATCCTGTGAATTTAGGGGGGAGGTGTTTGTGAGTTTCCTGCATTGTGCAGGGGGTTGGACCAGATGACCCTGGAGGTCCCTTCCAACTCTATGATTCTAACCTGAAAATCTTTAAAGAACTACTGGACTTGAATCCTGCTAACCACGTTGAGTGGCACTTGGGCGTGCTGGTATTTCCCGGGCAGGCAGCCTCCTTTCCAAGACAAAAAGCTCACGTTCACAGGACAGGCAAAGCCCAAGGCCGGAAACATCCACCAACACCGCAGAGAAAAGCCACTTTACAGAGAAAGTGAAGGGATCGGAGGGAGAGATTTAAGAGTCTTTTGTGGCAGGCGCCAACGGGAATTAACGATTTCAGGCCTTCTCAGAGCTTTGTCATGGTAACCGAGCGGGTGAGCCGGCCAAAGGAGGGTGTGGGCACCGTCTCTGCACCAGCCGTGCCCACTCGGTGTTGTTGTTGTAATTGTTCAGAAGGAGTACACTTTCAAAGTAGAAGGGCTGAACCGAGACACTGCAGTGACTAAGGCAGAAAATCCAAGTAGCCACATATTTGAGGTAATTAACGCAGGGCCCCAGGTTCCTCCACACTGGTCCCATCCAAAGAAAAAGGAGATGTGTGAGGGCACCACTTGTGTGCATGACCTTTCCAGAGATTTGGGCTCTGTGGATCAGATCCATCCTAAAAGGCATTGAAAAATTGGCCACCTCTGAACTGTTGATTTGCAGTGACCTAGCTCAATTTGTACACTGAACATGAGCCAACAGTGTGATGCGGTGGCTAAAAAGGCAAATGCAGTTTTGGGCTGTATCAACAGAAGTCTAGTGTCCAGATCACGTGATGTGATGGTATCGCTTTACTCTGCTCTGGTGAGACCTCACCTGGAGTCTTGTGTTCAGTTTTGGGCACCACATTTTTAAGAAGGATATAGACAACCTGGAAAGGGTCCAGAGGAGGGCAATGAAGATGGTGAGGGGTCTGGAGACCAAGTCCTATGAGGAAAGGTTGAAGGAACTGGGGATGTTTAGCCTGGAGAGGAGGCAGCTGAGAGGTGATAGGATCACCATCTTCAAGGACTTGAAGGCCTGTCATCTAGAGGATGGTGTGGAATTGTTTTCTGTGGCCCCAGAAGGTGGGACCAGAACCAATGGGCTAAAATTAAATCAAAAGAGCTTCCGGCCCCACATTAGGAAGAACTTCCTGACCATTAGAGCGGTTCCTCAGTGGAACAGGCTTCCTCCTTGGGAGGTGGTGGGCTCTCCTTCCTTGGAGGTTTTTCAACAGAGGCTAGATGGCCATCTGACAGCCATGAGGATCCTGTGAATTTAGGGGGAGGGGTTTGTGAGTTTAGAGCGGTTCCTCAGTGGAACAGGCTTCCTCGGAAGGTGGTGGGCTCTCCTTCCTTGGAGGTTTTTCAACAGAGGCTAGATGGCCATCTGACAGCCATGAGGATCCTGTGAATTTAGGGGGAGGGATTTGTGAGTTTAGAGTGGTTCCTCAGTGGAACAGGCTTCCTCGGGAGGTGGTGGGCTCTCCTTCCTTGGAGGTTTTTCAACAGAGGCTAGATGGCCATCTGACAGCAATGAGGATCCTGTGAATTTGGGGTAGGTATTTGTGGGTTTCCTGCACTGTGCAGGGGGTTGGACTAGATGACTCTGGAGGTCCCTTCCAACTCTATGATTCTAGGTGGATAGCCGTGTCAGTCTGAAGCAACAGAACAAAGCTTGAGTCCCATGTAGGGTTGCCAAGTCCAATTCAAGAAATATCTGGGGACTTTGGGGGTGGAGCCAGGAGACTTTGGGGGTGGAGCCAAGAGCAAGGGTGTGACAAGCACAATTGAACTCCAAAGGGAGTTCTGGCCATCACATTTAAAGGGACAGCACTCCTTTTAAAATGCCTTCCTTCCATTGGAAATAATGAAGGATAGGGGCAAATTCTTTTGGGGTTCACAGAATTGGACTCCCTGGTCCACTCTTTTTGAAACTTGGAGGGTATTTTGGGGAGAGGCACTGGATGCTATTCTGCAAATTTGGTGCCTCTACCTCACGAAACCTTCCAGAGCTCCAGATACCCGTGGATCGATTCTCCATTATACCCTATGAGAATCAGTCTCCGTAGGGAATAACGGAGTGCTCAGCAGACATTTCCCTCCCCCTCTCCCACTTTCTGACGACCCTGAAGCGGGGGGAGGGCCTCCAAACCAGGGGATCCCCTGCCCCCACCTGGGGATTGGCAACCCTACTTTTAGGACACGAAAGCTGACATTCTGAATAAAACTTCATTGGCCTTAAAGATGCCACTTGACTCCTGCTTTGTTCTGCCAGAGAAACTGATCCCCGGAATGAAATTTTGTTGGTCTTAAACGTGCCACGGGACTCAAACTTCGTTCTGTACCAAGGCCGACTTCCGTACTGTACGGTCAAGGGCACTGAAGCCGTAAGATCAAAATATTATTGGAGTTTTCAACCCCATGTTCCAAAAAGCTGGACAACAGACATTGTTCTGGTTACATACAACGGAGGCCACACAAAACGAGAGGCTTACTGAATTTCTGAAATTCAGAATGGGTTCCGCAAACTCCTGTTAAAAATTGGCGGTCATGGGGCAAGCCAGCAAGCAATGAATGAGACTTCTCTGTTCATGCGCATGCATTTTACATGCACGTCCACCAACTTCATGAAGCATTCACTATCACTGGTGTGCCCCAGAGATTTGTTCAGGCCACAAGTATAGCGAGATTGCTTAAGTCAGCATTTGCTCAAAGATGTGCCTTAAAAACTAAACAAATGGAAACACATTGCAGTGTGGTTACTTAGGAGACAGGTTAGAGTTTGTGTCTCCCAGCATGGCTACCGACAAAGAGAAATAGCCGATCTCCCGGTGGGGTGTAACCGAGTTGTACTTCTGCAACCAAAGTAGCACAATACGGTGGGTGGGGATGGCCCCGATCCGTGACAGATACTGTAAACCAGATAGCTCGGGGCACCATCATGAACTCAGAACGCGACACCTTTGCCAGGACTCCGAAAAGGGAGGCGGGCAGGTTTGGAAGCTCAGGTTAGCCACTTTAAAAATAATTTTTAAAAATCCTCGAAACCTCTCCAAAAGACTGGGAACGGGTATTAGAAACTATGGGCTGCTGTTGTAAATGAGGACAGTTGCTAGGGTGAACCCTGGAGATCTCCCAGTATTACAACAGATCTGCATGCTACAGAGATTGCTTTCCCTGGAGAAAATGGCGGATTCGGAGGGTGGCCTCTACAGCATTATATTCCAGCGAGGTCCCTCTTCCAGTCTCCAGAAATGTCCCCAGACTGGAGTTGGCAACCAGGATGGTTGCCCAGTCGAGCAACGCAGGGCCCCATCCAGCACTAGCAGGGGAGAGAGAAGATTTTGCCTTGTTACAAAGGTTCTTATGTTTGCTGCTGTTCTTGATTGTCTTCTTTTAAACCTTGGCTAGACGCCCCCTTCGAGGCAGAATCTGTATTGCTGGGGGAGGGAGGGGAGGGGGGTGTTATACATGGTTGCACAGCCTCCTGAAGAAACTGTTTACAGATTTTAAAAATAAAAGTTCAAAAAGCTGTGTGGTCTGTCTCTGGTCCTGTCATGGATCGTGTGTGCAATACTCACACAGGAAGCCCACATACAGAATCGCCACTACAATATTTAGACCATGGGTGTCAAACCCCAGAGGGCTCCTGTCAGGCCCCTGAGCAACTGGCTGTCATCTGCTTCCTTCTCCCTCCCTCTCGCTTCCTTCTGCATCACAGCTTGCTTTGCCAGGCTTGCTCAATCACACAGCAGAGCTACGGAGCAAAACCTCGATTTTCTCCGTTAGCTGAGACTCCTCCCTTGGGGAGGAAGGGGAGGGAAGGATAGCTTGGACCTTATGAAAGAGAAAGCTCTGAGAACAAACAAGGGAATCCTGCATTTCTTTTTTTTTCAGAGGTGGGCAATATGTCCCCTCTGCAATCAAACGTTTTGATGCCAAAGTGGCTACTCAGTTTCTGTACAAAGCTCCCTTATGAGCTGACTCAGGGTGGTGAGAACCAGAGAGGATTGTGAGGCACTCCAAAGGGATCTATTGAGGCTGGGTGAGTGGGTGTCAACATGGCAGATGAGATTCAATGTGGCCAAGTGCAAAGTAATGCACATTGGGGCCAAAAATCCCAGCTACAAATACAAGTTGATGGGTTGTGAACTGGCAGAGACTGACCAAGAGAGAGATCTTGGGGTCGTGGTAGATAACTCACTGAAAATGTCAAGACAGTGTGCGATTGCAGTAAAAAAGGCCAACGCCATGCTGCGAATTATTAGGAAGGGAATTGAAAACAAATCAGCCGGTATCATAATGTCCCTGTATAAATCGATGGTGCGGTCTCATTTAGAGTACTGTGTACAATTCTGGTCACCGCAGGATATTATAGCATTGGAAAAAGGGCAGAAAAGGGCAACTAGAATGATTAAAGGTTTAGAACACTTTCCCTATGAAGAAAGGTTAAAACGCTTGGGGCTCTTCAGCTTGGAGAAATGTCGACTGAGGGGTGACATGATAGAGGTTTACAAGATTCTGCACAGGATAGAGAAGGTAGAGAAAAAAGAACTTTTCTCCCTTTCTTACAATACAAGAACTCATGGGCATTCAATGAAATTGCTGAGCAGTCAGGTTAGAACGGATAAAAGGAAGTCCTTCTTCACCCAAAGGGTGATTAACACTTTGGAATTCACTGCCACAGGAGGTGCTGGCGGCTACAAGCATAGCCAGCTTAAAGAGGGGACTGGATAAACATCTGGAGCAGAGGTCCATCAGTGGCTATCAGTCACAGCATATTGGAAATCTCTGTCTGGGGCAGTGATGCTCTGTATTCTTGGTGCTTGAGGGGAGGGCAAAGTGGAAGGGCTTCTAGCCCCATTTGTAAACCTCCTGATGACACTTGGGAGGTTTTTTTGGCCACTGTGTGACACAGAGTGTTGGACTGGATGGGCCATTGGCCTGATCCAACAGGGCTTCTCTTATGTTCTTATGTGACACAGAGTGCTGGACTGGAGGGGCCATTGGCCTGATCCAACAGGGCTTCTCTTATGTTCTTATGTGACACAGAGTGTTGGACTGGAGGGGCCATTGGCCTGATCCAACAGGGCTTCTCTTATGTTCTTATGTGACACAGAGTGCTGGACTGGAGGGGCCATTGGCCTGATCCAACAGGGCTTCTCTTATGTTCTTATGTGACACAGAGTGCTGGACTGGAGGGGCCATTGGCCTGATCCAACAGGGCTTCTCTTATGTTCTTCTGTGACACAGAGTGTTGGACTGGATGGGCCATTGGCCTGATCCAACAGGGCTTATCTTATGTTCTTCTGTGACACAGAGTGTTGGACTGGATGGCCCATTGGCCTGATCCAACAGGGCTTCTCTTATGTTCTTCTGTGACACAGAGTGTTGGACTGGATTGGCCGCTGGCCTGATCCAACATGGCTTCTCTTATGTTCTTATGACTGAGCAAATTAGTGTTTAGATACTGTTTTGCACTACTTCCTTAGAAAACGCTTGACTGCCCACTACTGTATTGCGGGGATTGCCATTAGAGCTGAGTTGGGGATTCGAAGCCATGTTGCATCAGCCCCCCTCCCCCAAGCTAAAGCATTTCCAAAGATTGGGCTGCAATCTTTGGAAACCCCCTCCCCCCAGGATTTGGCCTCTCCACCTAGGGCACCCCCCCAACCTCACCACTGAGACCCCAAGACTTATGCAAGTTCATGCTAGATACGCAGACCAGATCTTGGAACGATCAGCACATGCTCTGGTTCCTAATCACAAACTCAAGGAACAAAGTTCTGAACATTGCAAGAATAGGGGCCCTGCTCCAAACTGCGGGACAGGTGGGAGGCAATAAGACTCACGAGAAGACTCTCAATGGAAACCTGCCTATTGCTGCTGGCGCAACACCCACGTGTCCAGCTCTCACCCAGCGGTTGCACAGACGGCTCAGTCGCCAATCTGCTTCCTGCCAACCAGGCCCCGATCCTTTTCTTTAAGGCCAACCTGCGCCCAGCAGTTGCACAGACAGGATATGCTTCCCTCCCCAGTGAATTCCGCACGTGTCCAGATAAGGGAGAGCTTTTGGGTCACTTTCTGGAGGTTAGGGGAGGAGAGAAGATGAAAATATTGGATTTATATCCTGCCCTCCACTCTGAAGAGTCTCAGAGCGGCTCACAATCTCCTTTCCCTTCCTCCCCCACAACAGACACCCTGTGAGGTGGGTGGGGCTGGAGAGGGCTCTCACAGCAGCTGCCCTTTCAAGGACAACCTCTGCCAGAGCTATGGCTGACCCAAGGCCATGCTAGCAGGTGCAAGTGGAGGAGTGGGGAATCAAACCCGGTTCTCCATGATAAGAGTCTGCACACTTAACCACTACACGAAACTAGTGGTTTGGTGTTCCTGGGCCTTACCCATCACTGCTAAGATGACAGCTCCAACGATCATGATGCAGGTCTGTAGGGCATCCGTATAGATGACAGCAGCCAAACCACCTGCAAAACACGAATGCGGATGCCAATCAGAGAGGATGGCACCACCATGAGACGGGCCCCTTCTTCACCATTATCTCCCAAGGAGCTTCTGGAAGCACCTCCTTTTGGGGGACTGGCAGGTGGATGTGAGAGGGGGCAGCCAAGATAAGAACATAAGAGAAGCCCTGTTGGATCAGGCCAATGGCCCATCCAGTCCAACACTCTGTGTCACATAAGAACATAAAAGAAGCCCTGTTGGATCAGGCCAATGGCCCATCCAGTCCAACACTCTGTGTCACATAAGAACATAAGAGAAGCCATGTTGGATCAGGCCAATGGCCCATCCAATCCAACACTCTGTGTCACACAGTGGCAAGAAAAAAAACCCAGGTGCCATCAGGAGGTCCACCAGTGGGGCCAGAACTCCAGAAGCCCTCCCACTGTTGCCCCTCCCAAGCACCAAGAATACAGAACATCACTGCCCCAGACATAAGAATATAAGAGAAGCCATGTTGGATCAGGCCAAGGGCCCATCCAGTCCAACACTCTGTGTCACACAGGGGCAAAAAAAAAAAAAACCAGGTGCCATCAGGAGGTCCACCAATGGGGCCAGAACTCCAGAAGCTGGAGGAACTGGCTGTCCACTGTGTGAGACAGGAGGCTGGACTAGACGGACTCTCACTGGTCTGATCCAGCAGGGCTCGTCTAATGTTCTTTCCAGGGGAAGGAATTTGCACTTGGGACAACCATGTAGCATGGGGGTCCCCAACACGGTGCCCATTAAATGCTTTTAGAAAGTGGGCGGGGCTAGATGGGACTTTTACCCAGCAGGGCTTCTGATTGGCTGTGTAGATTAAAAGGCATCCTGTTAGACAGAGGTTCTGGTGAAATGCTAATGAGTTACTATGCAAGTTACACACAACCTCAGTCCCTGAAAAATCTGTGCTTGGCTCTGCCTCCTGCATGCGCCATTTTGCGATGGCTCCACCTACCGAGGCAGCCATTTTGTGGCTGTGCCCACCAGCCCTGTTAGAATTCCGTAGCTGCCCACAGTCTCCAAAAGGTTGTAGCCTCCTGATCTAGGCCATTACCCGCAATTGTGTAAACCGCCGTGACGGCCAGCATCAAGACCGTGGAGAGGTAGAGGTTCCATCCCAGGCAGACTTGGACAAAGAGGGCGCCCGAATACAGGTCCGTCTGCAAGAGGAAACACAGCCAGGATTCTGATCAGGCCTTGGACGGAGGCCAAGAAAGCTTGCATTTTGACACGAGGTACATTATTAATAGCCTGCCTTCCTCACTTGAGACCGAAGGCGGATTGCGTAAGGTCAGTCCGTACAATCAACAGGATGAAGAGTCATCTAAGAAACAACGTAAAGGGACCAAGATGGCAGAAACCTGACACAAGTTGTAAATATTAAACCTGTCAAGCTCAACAAGGCAAGAAAAGACAAGCTAAATACTTAATCACGAGAAGCTAAATAATGCAAGAACTGCCCTGGAGGCTGATCCGGAAGCTACAACTTGTCCAGAACCCTACCTCCAGGGAATACCCAGAAAAGACAGCAGTAGCTCTAGGAATTGCCTGAAACTCTATGTACAGAGATTACCTTGTATTCCCTAGTATACTTACGGTGTTCCCCGGAAGTGACATCACCATACTGGGGTGACGCCCCCCCCCAATCTCCCTGCCCAGCCACCCTCCTACTGGCTTCTGTTCCTCTCCAGAAAGCACTTCAGAATCCTGTTGTACTTTAAGGTTTACGGGAAGCTGCTTCCCCAGTTGAATTTCTGTCAGTTTAGCGCTGGATTCTATTTTTGGCAGTATTTCCACCATATGAGTTCCCCTTCTACTTTTCTCTGGGAAAGTTCCTGCACCTTGGACAGCCCAAAATTTGTACCTTGCCTCTCCGAGAAGTGCTAAAGGCAGATCTCGACTATAACAAATAAAACCAGTTCAGAACAACAAATCGCGTTATAAAAACAAGTCATTAAACCGGTGGAACTGAGAGATTTTTAAAAGCAGATCCATAAAAACGAGCCAAGTCAGGGTGGGAAAAAAGCACATAAAACAAACAAAGCCATTTAAACCAATACCGTGTTTCCCCGAAAATAAGACCTACCCAAAAAATGAGCCCTAGCGGGATTTCTATGCATTTGTTAAATATAAGCCCTACCCCTAGTGATGGGCGTGGCTATGCAGCGTATCTGCATAGCCACGCCATGCATTTCGGCGTGGAGCAGTAAGGAAGACCGAAATACCTTTTATCTGCTACAACTCCTTTCTCCGAGCCATTCGCACTTGCGCAGGTACACGAGTGGCAACCACACCACTCCTTTCTCCTAGCCGTTCACACATGCGCGGGTGCGCGTGTGGTAACCGCGGTCGCAGGCATCCTATTGCGCACGCACGAACGGCTAGGGGAAAGGAGTTCACGCATCACTAGCACCAGCCCCATAAATGTAGATTGTTGTATTATACTTAATAAAAAGAAGACATCCCCTGCAAATAAGCCCTATTGTGTCTTCTTGAGAAAAAAAAAATATGACAGTGTCTTATTTTCGGGGAAACACGGTATTAATGAAATAGGCCTCAGATTAAGAGCAGGCAGTAAAGCAACTAGAAAGAAACACAATTGGGTAAAGAGAAACATGTTCGGCCTGGCAATACAAAAGAGTAAGGCAGGCTATCTAGAAACCTCCAGGACAACAAACAGGAGCTGTTTCAAGAACTCCGGGGGCCTTTTCAATGCTCAGGCACTCTGCACATGCTCAAAGCACTCTCTTCGCTGCAGCGAAGGACAAAACAAAAAAAAGACCAAGCCACTTTGTGAAGTGATAGGTTTTTAAGATTTCCGTAGGTTAAGACATTGGGGGAGCCACTATTTTACCTGCTGTTACCTGCTGCTCGTGACATACATTCTCAGGTGTGTGGGGACTCCTTTGAATCAATATTATAACATGCAGGCACAAAAAAAGGCACAAAGATCAATGTTTACAAAGCGGTTGTGATGACAACCCTCATCTACGGCTCCGAATCGTGGGTTTTATACCGTCATCACCTGCGACTCCTTGAGCGCTTTCATCAGCGCTGCCTTCGCACCATCCTCAACATCCACTGGAGTGACTTTGTGACCAACACTGAAGTCCTCAAGCGGGCAGAGGTTACCAGCATTGAGGCACTGCTGTTGAAGACGCAGCTGCGCTGGGCGGGGCATATTTCTAGGATGGAAAACCACCGCCTTCCCAAGATTGCCCTGTATGGCGAACTCTCCACCGGCCATCGAAATAGAGGGGCACCAAAGAAAAGGTACAAGGACTCCTTGAAGAAATCCCTTAGCACCTGTCACATCAACCATCACCAGTGGTCTGACCTAGCCTCAGATCGCAAAGCATGGAGGCACACCATCCACCAGGCTGTCTCTTCCTTTGAGAACGCACGCATAGCTGGTCTTGAGGACAAAAGGAGACTGAGGAAGAATTGCACTGCTACAGGACCAACCCTAAATCAGACTTTTCCCTGCAGCCGCTGTGGCCGGACCTGCCTGTCCCACATTGGTCTTGTCAGCCACCAGCGAGCCTGCAGCAAACGTGGACTATTGCACCCTTCTTAAATCTTCGTTCGCGAAGCCAAGCCGAGAGAGAGATAACATGCAGGAAAAGTAAATCTAAATATGGCCCCTGTACCGTTTCTCCAACCTGAAACCCCAGGGAGCCAACGAGCGCCTTGTTGGAGAAGCTGGTGAGTAGCCAATTGGGATGCATAATTTCCCCCCAAAAAGCAGCAAACCGTTGGTCCAGGGCACGGGTGGCCAAACTTGCATAACATAAGAGCCACACAGAATCTATCAGACGTTTGAGAACCGCCAGACAAGGAAAGAAGGAAGGAAGGAAAGAAGGTAGAGCCAGGAGTAAGGTTGTGATAAGCATAATTGAACACCAAAGGGAGTTCTGGACATCGCATTTAAAGGGACCGCACACCTTTTAAATGCCTTCCTTCCACTGGAAATAATGGATAGGGGCACCTTCTTTGGGGGCTCATAGAACTAGACCCCCTGGCCCAATCTTTTTGAAACTTGGGGGGTATTTTGGGGAGAGGCACCAGGTGCTATGCTAAAAATCGGGTGCATCTAACTCAACAAACAGGGCCCCCCCCCAAAGCTCCAGATACCTGTGGATCGATTCTCCATTATACCCTAGGGGAATCGGTCTCCATAGGGTATAACGGAGTGCCCAGAAGACATTTTCCACCCCTCCCCCCGCTTTCTGATGACCCTGAAGCGGGGGGAGGGCCTCCAAACCAGGGGATCCCCTGCCCCCACCTGGGGATAGAGCAGGAGGAGAGAGCCACACAGGCATTCACGTTAAATTAACCTCAAATCCTTAGAAATTCAATTATTTATATAACAAATTATTCACAGAAAATGCAGTGTATCTTAAAGCGCAAGGGAAACTACTCCCGAAACAACCAGTCCTATATCGAAGTCCAACGGATTGGAGTCGGGAAGTAGTGTGCAGTGCCGTGAAAACAAGAAGAAGATAGAAGAAGATATTGGATTTATATTCCGCCCTCCACTCCGAAGAGTCTCAGAGCGGCTCACAATCTCCTTTACCTTCCTCCCCCACAACAGACACCCTGTGAGGTGGGTGGGGCTGGAGAGGGCTCTCCCAGCAGCTGCCCTTTCAAGGACAACCTCTGCCAGAGCTATGGCTGGCCCAAGGCCATGCTAGCAGGTGCAAGTGGAGGAGTGGGGAATCAAACCCGGTTCTCCAAGAGTCCGCACACTTAACCACTACACCAAACTGGCTCTCCTATGCTAACAGCGTCCAATGCTCCAATTCTTCTCTGTTAGCCAATATCTGGGTGGAATGCAGCAAGGCAGTAGGGTTGCCAAGTCCAATTCAAGAAATATCTGGGGACTTTGGGGGTGGAGCCAGGAGACTTTGGGGGTGGAGCCAGGAGACATTGGGGCGGAGCCAGGAACAAGAGTGTGACAAGCATAACTGAACTCCAAGAGAGTTCTGGCCATCACATTTAAAGGGACAGCACACCTTTTTAAATGTCTTCCTTCCATAGGAAATAATGAAGGATAAGGGCACCTTCTTTTGGGGCTCATAGAATTGGACCCCCTGGTCCAATCGTTTTGAAACTTGGGGGATACTTTGGGGAGAGGCACTAGATACTATATTGAAAATTTGGTGCCTCTACCTCAAAAAACAGCTCCCCCAGAGCCCCCGAAACCTCCAGATCAATTCCCCATTATACCCTATGAGAAGACGTTTCCCTCTCCACACCCTCCCCCCCCCCTTTCTGGGAAATCTGATGCAGGGGACAGAACTCACTCACCTCCGGAGGTGCAAAGGCACATGGTCCTTTGGGGGCGTGGCTGGGCTCCCCTCCCTTCACCGGCCAGCTGACTGGGGGCGGGAAGCAGCCTGAGAAAACGGAAGAGCTCTGGCTGCCGTTCTCCTCCCTCCCCTCCCCCCGCTTTCCCTTTTATGGCCAGCGGGGGGAGGAGGCTCCAAATCTGCAGTCTCCAGGCCTAGCGGGGGATTTGGGAACCCTACAAGGCAGTAAGACGCAACAGGGATGCGCTAAATGCAGTTTCAAGCGAGGCTTCAATGAGCTTTGGCAATGACCAAAATCATTCATATCGGAGACCAACGCTCCTACGTTGGAGACATTTGACGGCGCGTCTTAGTGCCTTGCTGCCTTCCACCCAGATACTGGCTAACAGAGAAGAATTGGAGCGCTGGACTCTGTTTCCACGGCACTGCGCACTACTTCCCGACTCCAATCTCAAGGAACAAACTGTTGGACTTGGATACAGGACGGGTTGTTTCGGGAGTAGTTTCCCTTGCGCTTTGCGATGCACTGCATTTTCTATGAATAATTTGTTATATAAATAGTTGAATTTCTAAGGATTTGAGGTTAATTCAACATGAATGCCTGTGTGGCTCTCTCCTCCTGGAGAGCCAGTTTGGTGTAGTGGTTAAGTGTGCGGACTCTTATCTGGGAGAACCAGGTTTGATTCCCCACTCCTCCACCTGCGCCTGCTGGAATGGCCTTGGGTCAGCCAGAGCTCTGGCAGAGGTTGTCCTTGAAAGGGCAGCTGCTGTGAGAGGCCTCTCAGCCCCACCCACCTCACAGGGTGTCTGTTGTGGGGGGAGAAGATAAGGAGATTGTAAGTCGCTCTGAGTCTCTGATTCAGAGAGAAGGGCGGGGTATAAATCTGCTATTCTTCTTCTTCTTCTACCTTTTCGTGTTACTCTGTTTGGTTGCCCACCTGGGGATTGGCGACCTTAGACTGGACGGGGGCCCCCCTGTATGCTTGCCAATCCCCAGGGCCCAGTGGGGGTTCTCCCGCTTTCCCAGGCTCCTTCCTGCTCCCAGTCAGCTGGACGGCGGGGGGGGGGGGGAAGCCCCCCCCCCAGCCCCCATGTGCCTTTCCACCTCTGGAGGCTTCAGACTCCACTGGAAAAGCTTCTTCTTGGGATGGTGCGTCTGTGTCTTTAAGGCTGGAGGAGGGTGGGGGGAGCAGGCAGAACAACAGGGCTGTGGAAGCAGCCCAGACCCTCCGTTGGCTGCACAATCTTTGCAGAGGTCGTTTGCAGCCCAGACGCTTCCTTGGTCGCATAATCCTTTCGGAGGTCAGTTGCTCTGTGTTACTTTGAAGAAGTTGGGAGTTCAGCAGCTCGTGAGTAGAGATGCCAATCTCCAGGTGGGAGCAGAGTTGTCAGAAACGCGGGGGTGGGGAGGGAGAGGGAAATGTCTTCCGGGCACTTCATTATTCCCTATGGAGATCGATTCCCATAGGGAATAATGAAAAATTGATCGGGGAGTACCTGGGGCTCTGGAGGGGCTGGTTTTTGAAGTAGAGGCACCAAATTTTCAGCATAGCATCTAACGACTCTCCTCCAAATGCGCTCCAAGTTTCAAATCGATTGAACCAGGGGGGGTCGAAATTCTATGAGCCCCCAAAGAAGATGCCCCTATCCTTCGTTATTTCTAATGGAGGGAAGGCATTTAAAAGGTGTGCCGTCCCTTTAAATGCGATGGCCAGAACTCCCTTTGGAGTTCAGTTGTGCTTGTCACAACTTTGCTTATGGCTCCACCCCCAAAGTCCCCAGATATTTCTTGAATTGGACTTGGCAACCCTACCTCCCCGGCCTCTGCCTCTCTTTGCCAAGAAGAGTGGCAGATGGTTCTTCACCCTGCCTGGCTGCCCTGGGAGGAAATTCCAGGAGGATCTTGGGGCCCGCCCCCTCCTAAGATGTGCTGCCAAAGGAGGGCCCGGTTGCCGCCCCTCTTTCCTGCAAGCTCAGCAGATGCTTTTGCTGGCCTCCGGCTCCCTCCGGGGCGAGATGACGGAGACAAGGCGGAAGGCAGCAGGTGGGGCAAAGCCGGTCTTTTCGCTCTCCGACTTGAAGGGATCTGCCCTTCTGGCATCTGCCCCGCCTGTGGCAGCAGCGCCAAGTGATGTTTCCACGTTTGCCTTGAACCGTCTTCGAGGAGAGGGGCCAGCTGCAAGGGATGGATTTGCCAAAATGTTGCTAGGATTAGGAAGGAACTCATGACCCCGGGTGGTGGGGATCGTGTGGACCTTTTCCCGCTTGCTCTTCTGTTTCGTTCCTGGATGACTCGCCAGAAAGCACCCTCATGAGGACTAGCACCCCAAGTTCACTCAGCTCCCTTGGAAAGGGCCAGTTCAAATACACGCTTGCCCAGGGGTCGTTTTGTAGAAAAACAGGTGGTGGAGTTCATCCAGGGATTGTTATGCAGCTGCACGTACTATTCAACGGACAAGGAGGTGGAACTCTCAGAAGGAAGAGGTGGAGCTCTCAGAAAGATTCAGGAGCTGCGCTCCTGTGAGCTCGCACTGAATCCGAGGCCGGCCCTTGCCATTCCCTCCCCCACCCCTTACCACCGTGTCACAGCTAGGATTACAAATAGAAAAATGTCCTAAAGAAGACAGGACTTTAATTTGGTACTTGCTCTCAGCTGCTAGGACACTGTATGCGCAGTTGTGGAAGCAAGAAGAAATACCAGAGAAATGGGATTGGATTGTGAAAAGTTTTATCGTGGAGTGAGATGGATAAGTTCACAAGGACGTTAAGAGATTATGATTTAGACGTGTTTAAAAACTGAGTGGAAGAAATTTAAAGGATATATAGAGCAAGAGTGGAACGTAAGAAGACATTGGACAATTTTTTTAGCATGAATGGGAAGAGAAAGACGTTGAACTTTGATTGGCTAGGGGTACCTTTATAATTGAACTTAAATATATAACTTCGGGGGAAGTCTAGTAATGGAGGGAGGGGGGATCGAAAATATCATATGGGTTAGAGATAGAAAGGATATAATTAAATATTGTAACCATACGTTATCAATAAATTGTTTAAAAAACCACTGTGTCACAGCTGACTTATGGCGACTCCGTGGGGTTTTCAAGACAAGAGATGTTCAAAGGTGGCACAGAAACCCTGGACTTCCTTGGTGGTCTCTCATCTAAGTAGGAAGCGGGACTGATCCTGTTTAGCTTCTGAGATCTGATGAGATTGGGCTAGCCTGGGCCATCCAGGTCAGGCAAGCAATGAACAAAGGTGGTTCACCGTTGTCTGCCTCTGCGTAACAACCCTAAACTTCCTTGGTGGTCTCCAATCCGAGCACCGAATGGGCCCAACCCTGCGTAGCTTCTGAGATCTGAAGAGACAGGGCTAGCCAGGTCGGGGCCCTACACAGCCCTAAACTGAGGGCTTATACTCACCAACTGACATGGATAGTTTCAGGTGGGCAGACATTTTGGTCTGCAGTAGAAGAGGATCTTGAAGATCAACAGGATTTCTGGGGTAGAAGCTCCCGAGAGACAAAGCTATAGGTATAGATGGAACACTCCGTCTGGGGCAAGTGATGCTCTGTATTCTTGGCGGAGGAGAAGTAGGGGATCAAACCTAATTCTTCAGAATGGAGTTCACCACTCTTAACCACTACGCCGAACTAGGTCTGGATCAGCATTCCCCTGCACATGTAAGAAAGGGCCACGAGAACTAAGCACTGATGCAACCCTTCTCACGATCTGCTTTGTCAGATGGCTATCAAGCCTCTGTTTAAAAACTTCCAAGGAAGAAGGAGGAGGAGGAGGAAAGGAGGAGGAAAAAAAGAGGAAGAAGGAGGAGAAGGAGAAGAAGAAAAAGGAGAAGAAGGAGAAGAAAGAGAAGAAGGAGAAGAAGGAAGAGGAGATGAAGGAGACGAAGGAGAAGAAGGAGGAGGAGATGAAGGAGGAGAAGAAGGAGAAGAAGAAGAAGAAGAAGAAGAAGAGGAGGAGGAGAAGAAGAAAGAGAAGAAGGAGAAGAAGGAGGAGATGAAGGAGGAGAAGAAGGAGAAGAAAGAGGAGAAGGAGGAGGAGAAGGAGGTGGAGAAGAAAGAGAAGAAGGAGAAGAAGAAGGAGGAGGAGATGAAGGAGGAGAAGAAGGAGAAGAAAGAGAAGAAGGAGGAGGAGGAGATCAAGGAGGAGAAGAAAGAGAAGAAGAAGGAGGAGATGAAGGAGGAGAAGAAGGAGAAGAAAGAGAAGAAGGAGGAGGAGGAGATGATGGAGGAGAAGAAAGAGAAGAAGGAGAAGGAGGCGAAGAAGGAGAAGGAAAAGGGGAAGAAGGAGGAGGGGATGATAATTGATGATGATGATGATGATATTGGATTTATATCCTACTCTACACTCTAAATCTCAGATTCACAGCTCACAATCTTCCTTATCTTCCTCCCCCACAATAGACACCCTGTGAGGTAGGTGGGGCTGAGAGAGCTCTCCCAGCAGCTGCCCTTTCAAGGACAACTCTGCAAGAGTTATGGCTGACCCAAGGCTATTCCCCGCAGCTGCAAGTGGAGGAGTGAGGAATCAAACCCAGTTCTCATAGATAAGAGTCCACACACTTAACCATTACACCAAAGCTCCCGAGGAAGCCTGTTCCACTGAGGAACTGCTCTAACTGTCTGGAAGTTCTTCCAAATGTTGAATCAGAAACTCTTTTGATTTAATTTCAACCCGCTGGTTGTGGTGCGACCTTTTGAGGCAGCAAAAACAACTTCGCATCATCCTCTACATGACAGCCCTTCAAGTAGTTGAAGATGGTGATCATTTCACCTCTCAATCATGCCCTCTTGAGCCTAAGCATACTCAGCTCCTTCAGTCTTTCCCCATAGGACTTGGTCTCCAAACCCCTCACCATCTTCATTGTCCTCCTCTGGACACATTCAAGCTTCTCTATTTCCTTCTTAAATTGTTGTGCCCAGAACGGAACACAATACTCTAGGTGTGGTCTAAGCAGAGCAGAGAAAAGTGATACCATCACTTCACGTAATCTGGACGGACACTATACCTCTGTTGATAAGAAGATGAAGAAGATACTGGATTTATATCCCGCCCTCTCAGAGCGTCTCACAATCTCCTTTACCTTCCTCCCCCACAGGAGACACCCTGTGAGGTGAGTGGAGCTGGAAAGGGCTCTCATAGCAGCTACCCTTTCAAGGACAACCTCTGCCAGAGCTATGGTTGACCCAAGGCCATTCCAGCAGGTGCAAATGGAGGAGTGGGGAATCAAACCCGGTTCTACCAGATAAGAGTCTGCACTTAACCACTACACCAAACTGGCATGTTTTGAAAAGGGACTTTGATAAGCCCAAAATTGCATTTGCCTTTTTAGCTGCCACATCACACTGCTGACTGATGTTCAGCATATGGTCCACTAAGACCCCTAGATCCTTTTCGCACATGTTACTGCTAAGACAAGCCTCCCCCATCTTATAACCATGCATTGAATTTTTCCTTCCTAAATGCAGAACTCTACATTTATCCCTGTTAAAATTCATTTTATTGGTTTTAGCCCAGTTTTCCAGCCTGTCAAGATCATCCTGGATCCTGTTTCCGTCTTCTACTATATTTGCAACCCCCTCCCAATTTAGTATCATCTGCAAACTTAATAAGCATTCCTTCTATTCCTTCATCCAAATCAATTGCAAATATGTTGAACAGGAGCGGCCCCGTGTCCATAAGGATAGCTGGATCCCATATTTCCCCACATCTACTGATTTTTGCTCCAAAAAAATGCTGAGAAGTTTCCACAGAACCGCGGAGGTTCTCCCAGAACCGTTTGAAACCAGTGGCTCCAAACCCACAAAACCTTCCTTGTCCTCACACCATTGGATCTCAATCAAAATCAGGTCAAGGAATCAACATGAAGAAGAAGAAGATATTGGATTTATATCCCGCCCTCCACTCCGAAGAGTCTCAGAGCGGCTCACAATCTCCTTTCCCTTCCTCCCCCACAACAGACACCCTGTGAGGTAGATGAAGATATTGGATTTATATCCCGCCCTCCACTCCGAAGAGTCTCAGAGCGGCTCACAATCTCCTTTCCCTTCCTCCCCCACAACAGACACTCTGTGAGGTAGATGAAGATATTGGATTTATATCCCGCCCTCCACTCTGAAGAGTCTCAGAGCGGCTCACAATCTCCTTTCCCTTCCTCCCCCACAACAGACACTCTGTGAGGTAGATGAAGATATTGGATTTATATCCCGCCCTCCACTCTGAAGAGTCTCAGAGCGGCTCACAATCTCCTTTCCCTTCCTCCCCCACAACAGACACTCTGTGAGGTAGATGAAGATATTGGATTTATATCCCGCCCTCCACTCCGAAGAGTCTCAGAGCGGCTCACAATCTCCTTTACCTTCCTCCCTCACAACAGACACCCTGTGAGGTAGATGAAGATATTGGATTTATATCCTGCCCTCCACTCTGAAGAGTCTCAGAGCGGTTCACAATCTTCTTTCCCTTCCTCCCCCCCACAACAGACACCCTGTGAGGTAGATGAAGATATTGGATTTATATCCTACCCTCCACTCCGAAGAGTCTCAGAGCAGCTCACAGTCTCCTTTACCTTCCTCCCCCCATAACAGACACCCTGTGAGGTAGATGAAGATATTGGATTTATATCCCGCCCTCCACTCCGAAGAGTCTCAGAGCAGCTCACAATCTCCTTTCCCTTCCTCTGCCACAACAGACACCCTGAGAGGTAGATGAAGATATTGGATTTATATCCCGCCCTTCACTCCGAAGAGTCTCAGAGCGGCTCACAATCTCCTTTACCTTCCTTCCCACAACAGACACCCTGTGAGGTGGGTGGGGCTGAGAGGGCTCTCACAGCAGCTGCCCTTTCAAGGACAACCTCTGCCAGAGCTCTGGCTGACCCAAGGCCATGCTAGCAGGTGCAAGTGGAGGAGTGGGGAATCAAACCCAGTTCTCCCAGATAAGAGTCCGCGCACTTCACCACTACACCAAACTGGCTCTCCATGAGCAAAACCAGAACTCGGTGCCGGCTGAAGCAGGCCCAACACACCCTCTCCTGCAGCACCCAGACATTTCAAACAAGCCGATCAGACCCGCCCTTCCCCTCCCCTCTCACGAGACTTCACCCTCACTGGGAGAAGGCCTGTCCAAGTCAGCTTGTCGCCAACATGAGATTTCTCCCAAACTTTCGCCACTGTGCTAGTTGTTGGGCCAGCTAAATCTCATGGGGTGAAACCTCTGCTCCGTTTCACATTCTGCACCCATGCTGGGATTGCAGAAGCCATAAATCCACATAGGCTGTATGTGCATGCCTGCATGTGAGTAAGCCAAGAATGGCGCTGGTAAACGGAGGAGGAGATTGGATTTATACCCCAATCTCCATTACCTTCCTTCCCCACAACAGACGCCCTGTGAGGTGGGTGGGGTTGGGAGAGCTCTCGCAGCAGCTGCCCTTTCAAGGACAACTCTGTGAGAGCTATGGCTGACCCAAGGCCATTCCAGGAGCTGCAAGTGGAGGACTGGGGAATCAAACCCGGTTCTCCCAGATAAGAGAGCTCTGGCTGACCCAAGGCCATTCCAGCAGCTGCAAGTGGAGGAGTGGGGAATCAAACCCGGTTCTCCCAGATAAGAGAGCTATGGCTGACCCAAGGCCATTCCAGCAGCTGCAAGTGGAGGAGTGGGGAATCAAACTTGGTTCTCCCAGATAAGAGAGCTCTGGCTGACCCAAGGCCATTCCAGCAGCTGCAAGTGGACGAGTGGGGAATCAAACCCGGTTCTCCCAGATAAGAGAGCTCTGGCTGACCCAAGGCCATTCCAGCAGCTGCAAGTGGAGGAGTGGGGAATCAAACTCGGTTCTCCCAGATAAGAGACCCATGGCTGACCCAAGGCCATTCCAGCATCTGCAAGTGGAGGAGTGGGGAATCAAACCCGGTTCTCCCAGGTAAGAGAGCTCTGGCTGACCCAAGGCCATTCCAGCAGCTGCAAGTGGAAGAGTGGGGAATCCAACCCGGTTCTCCCAGATAAGAGAGCTCTGGCTGACCCAAGGCCATTCCAGCAGCTGCAAGTGGAGGAGTGGGGAATCAAACCCGGTTCTCCCAGATAAGAGAGCTATGGCTGACCCAAGGCCATTCCAGCAGCTGCAAGTGGAGGAGTGGGGAATCAAATCCGGTTCTCCCAGATAAGAAAGCTCTGGCTGACCCAAGGCCATTCCAGCAGCTGCAAGTGGAGGAGTGGGGAATCAAACCCAGTTCTCCCAGATAAGAGAGCTCTGGCTGACCCAAGGCCATTCCAGCAGCTGCAAGTGGAGGAGTGGGGAATCAAACTCGGTTCTCCCAGATAAGAGAGCTATGGCTGACCCGAGGCCATTCCAGCAGCTGCAAGTGGAGGAGTGGGGAATCAAACCCGGTTCTCCCAGATAAGAGAGCTCTGGCTGACCCAAGGCCATTCCAGCAGCTGCAAGTGGAGGAGTGGGGAATCAAACCCGGTTCTCCCAGATAAGAGAGCTCTGGCTGACCCAAGGCCATTCCAGCAGCTGCAAGTGGAGGAGTGGGGAATCAAACTCGGTTCTCCCAGATAAGAGACCCATGGCTGACCCAAGGCCATTCCAGCATCTGCAAGTGGAGGAGTGGGGAATCAAACCCGGTTCTCCCAGGTAAGAGAGCTCTGGCTGACCCAAGGCCATTCCAGCAGGTGCAAGTGGAAGAGTGGGGAATCAAACCCGGTTCTCCCAGATAAGAGAGCTCTGGCTGACTCAAGGCCATCCCAGCAGGTGCAAGTGGAGGAGTGGGGAATCAAACCTGGTTCTCCCAGATAAGAGAGCTCTGGCTGACCCAAGGCCATCCCAGCAGGTGCAAGTGGAGGAGTGGGGAATCAAACCCGGATCTCCCAGATAAGAGAGCTCTGGCTGACTCAAGGCCATCCCAGCAGGTGCAAGTGGAGGAGTGGGGAATCAAACCTGGTTCTCCCAGATAAGAGAGCTCTGGCTGACCCAAGGCCATCCCAGCAGGTGCAAGTGGAGGAGTGGGGAATCAAACCCGGTTCTCCCAGATAAGAGAGCTCTGGCTGACCCAAGGCCATTCCAGCAGCTGCAAGTGGAGGAGTGGGGAATCAAACCCTGTTCTCCCAGATAAGAGTCCGCACACTTAACCGCTATGCCCAACTGGCATGTTTTGAAAAGGGACTCAGGCCCAAGGCACTTGAGAAAAGCTCTGTGAAGATTAAATTGCCTGAAACAAGGATGGTTTATGTTCTTCCCAAGCTTGGGTGACTTGATGGTACATCCCCTGCTTGGCATACAGAAGGTGCCAGGTTCAATCCCCGCCCTCTCAAGTGAAAAGGAACAAAAAGGCCCCGCCTCAGAAAGCCAAGACAACCCCAGTCTCGGAAGCGAAGAAGTGTCAACTCTGGCAAGTACTTGGATGGGAGACCACCAAGGAATACCAGGAGTTGGGAGGCAGGGGCAGGCTCTATTCAGCCTCCACCCTGAATACCCTCCAGGCCCCTAGTCACCATAGGTCACCATGATTTCCAGGTGCATGCACACAGACACAAAATACCTCCCTCCCCCCAAAAATTGAAGGTGATGGGAAGGACCTCTGCCTGAGACCCTGGAGAGCAGCTGCCAGTCAAAGTAGACAAGGTTGATGGGCAAACGGCCTGACTCAGTAGACAGCAACGTGTTAAGAACATAAGAGAAGCCACGTGGGATCAGGCCAATGGCCCATCCAGTCCAAAACTCCGTGTCACACAGTGGCCAAAAAAAGCCACGTGTCATCAGGAGGTCCACCAGTGGGGCCAGGACACTAGAAGCCCTCCCACTGTGCCCTCCCAAGCACCAAGAATACAGAGCATCACTTGCCCCAGACAGAGAGTTCCATAAGAACATAAGAGAACATGAGAACATAAGAACGTAAGAGAAGCCATGTTGGATCAGGCCAATGGCCCATCCAGTCCAACACTCTGTGTCACAGAAGAACATAAGAGGAGCCCTGTTGGATCAGGCCAATGGCCCATCCAACACTCTGTGTCACACAGTGGCCAAAAAACCCAAGTGCCATCAGGAGATCCACCAGTAGGGCCAGGACACTAGAAGCCTTCCCACTGTTCCTCCCCCCAAAAGCACCAAGAATACAGAGCTTCACTGCCCCAGACATCAGAACATAAGAGAAGCCATGTTGGATCAGGCCAGTGGCCCATCCTATGTTCCTAAAATGCTTCTTGAATTACAATTGCCATAATAAAACATTACTTCCCTCATACTTTTCAAATTGCTTTCTCCTCTGTGGCCACAATGGCATGATGAAGAATTCCTTCTGTCTTGCTTGATATGTTTTGGTTAATTCCCCTTTCTTGTGTGTGGGGAAAAATACTGGAAAGTTTGTCAGATCTTAGAGTTCAGTGAAATTCTCACCGGGGGGTTCAACAATGGAGCCCAGAAGCAAGAATTGAAGGGGGTTGTACATTTTAATGATGCTTTTAGATGTTGTAGGGAGGTTATTCTAGGTGTCTTTCCTTTTTACACCCATCTCAAGCCTTCCAAAAGGACGCAGCAATGACCTTCACAAACGCACAGCTGCTCCATTTTAAGAGAGCTCACACCTTCCCAAGAAGAAGTGGGACAGTGACCTTGTTTTTACAAGCCACGGCTTCTGTTCTCAGCTCACACCCCGGCCACATCAGAGGCAAGCTGAACATTAACATTCTTCGTAGGATTACCGAGTTGCTCTGGCGTAAGCCAGCGCAATGCACCAGGCTCATCCACACACGGGTTGTGAAAATTCTCTGGAAGCCAACGAAGGCCGCAAAAGCTGGGGGTGACCTAGTTGAGCGCATCCCGCCTCAGGCACTGAGGCATCGGTACATGAGGGAGCGCGCCTCTGAAGCCAGACAACAACATGAGTCTGTTTCCACACGAGTCTCACAAGCCACCAAGGCTGGAGTGGTGCGCCAATCCCCCATCCATTCACCCAGGCGGACACGGTGACTCCACAAAAGGTAGGTTTGGACACCACATTCGTGTCACGGTCTACGGAAGCCCTCGCAAGTCCCAAACATCACACTGGTCTTATGTTTTAGTTTCCCAAAGCCACAGGAGCACAACAGAGATGCCACTTGCAAAAGAAAGGGGAAGAAGAAGAAGAAGAAGAAGAAGAAGAAGAAGAAGAAGAAGAAGAAGAAGAAGAAGAAGAAGAAGAAGAAGAAGAAGAAGAAGAAGAAGAAGAAGAAGAAGAGGAAGAGGAAGAGGAAGAGGAAGAAGAAGAGGATAAGAAGAAGAAGAGGAAGAAGAAGAAGAAGAGGAAGACTGCAGATTTATACTCCACCCTTCTCTCTGAATCAGAGATTCAGAGCGGCTCTCACAGCAGCTGCCCTTTCAAGAACAAATCCTGTGACAGCTATGGCTGACCCAAGGCCATTCCAGCAGGTGCAAGTGGAGGAGTGGGGAATCAAACCCAGTTCTCCCAGATAAGAGAGCTTTGGCTGACCCAAGGCCATTCCAGCAGGTGCAAGTGGAGGAGTGGGGAATCAAACCCGGTTCTCCCAGATAAGAGAGCTCTGGCTGACCCAAGACCATTCCAGCAGGTGCAAGTGGAGGAGTGGGGAATCAAACCCGGTTCTCCCAGATAAGAGAGCTCTGGCTGACCCAAGGCCATTCCAGCAGCTGCAAGTGGAGGAGTGGGGAATCCAACCCGGTTCTCCCAGATAAGAGAGCTCTGGCTGACCCAAGACCATTCCAGCAGGTGCAAGTGGAGGAGTGGGGAATCAAACCCCGTTCTCCCAGATAAGAGAGCTACGGCTGACCCAAGGCCATTCCAGCAGCTGCAAGTGGAGGAGTGGGGAATCAAACCCGGTTCTCCCAGAGAGTCCGCACACTTAACCACTACACCAAACCGAGAAGATGTTAGTTGTAAGGCAAGCCAGGTGTGGGAAGGCCAGGCCAAGCCAAAGAAGAAACCAAAGAGGTCTGCAAACTCTTTTATTTACCTAGATATTGCTCCCTAACTTCAAGACTGACGATGAAGAAATGGAAATATGATCAAGGTTTTCTATTCCTTGGGTCATCACCAGCTAAAAGGGAGACTGCAGCCAAGTAGGGTTGTCAGTCCCCAGTTGGGGGCAAGGGATCCCATGGTTTGGCGACCCTCCCCCCACTTCAGTTTCATCAGAAAGTGGGGGGGGGGGAGAGAATGTCTGCTGCACACTCCATTATTCCCTATGGGGACCGATTCCCATAGGGTATAATGGAGAATTGATCCACAGGTACCTGGGGCTCTGGGGGGAGGGCTGTTTTTTGAGGTAGAGGCACCAAACCTGCAGCCGAGTATTCAGTGCCTCTCCCCAAAATACCCTCCATGTTTCAAAAAGATTGGGCCAGGGGGTCTAGTTCTATGAGCCCCCAAAGAAGGTGCCCCTATCCTTCATTATTTCCAATGGAGGGAAGGCATTTAAAAGGTGTGCAGTGATGGCCAGAACTTCCTTTGGAGTCCAATTCGGCTTGTCACAACCTTTCTCCTGGCTCCACCCCCGAAGTCTCCTGACTCCACCCCCAAAGTCCCCAGATATTTTCTGAATTGCTGTTCCTATGCCTATCCCCATTGTAATTTATCTTTGTCCATTTCTACCCCGCTTTTCTCCCCAAATACGGACCCAAAGCAGCTTATATCATTCTCCTCATCTCCTTTTTATCCTCGCAAAAAGCCCACGAGGGAGGTCAGGCTGAGGAGCATCGTGACCAGCGTTCCCTCTAAGCTGAGTTGGCGTGAGCTAGCTCACAGATTTCTAGCCTCCAGCTCACACACGTTTGTCTTAGCTCAGGAAGGACGACCCGGGAGCGCACTAATCCGTGCAGCAGCTCAGAACTTTCATGCCAGCAGCTCACAAAGTAGAATTTTTGCTCACAAGACTCTGCAGCTTAGAGGGAACATTGGTCGTGACTGGCATTGGTCGTGACCAGCAAGCTTCCATGGCAGAGTTCGCAGTAGAAGCCAAGTCCCTGAGATCCTACTCTGACACTCTTAACCACTAGACCACCCTGCCAACTTGGTTTGACAGAGTTCCTAGAAAAGTCATCCAAATTATTTGGGTTCGGGAACGGAAGGGATCCTATAAGCTGCTGGCCGCTACCTGCCCTTTATTTTAAATATACTGCAAAGGAACTTTGATTCTATTGCTTCAAACAAAACGCGGCTGCCCACTTGGAACTATTTTAAAAATAATCAGCATTACACTCCCTGGAATTAGCAGAGTCTGGCCCCAGCTGCTCCCTCTGGCTGCACGATTTCGCTTGGATGGGCAGGGAAGGCGCATGAGGCAGGCTCCTTTGAGAAGACAAGCTCCAAATGCAACAAGAATCTCATTAAAAACCAAACAGCCAGGTATTATCCATTCGTAAAAAACGGGAACTGCAGGAAAGGCCTTTGAAGTTGGACCCAACAGCTCCCGGCGGTGCGGGGAGGGCAGGGCTCTTCAGATGAGCTCATGGCCTCGTTGCTGTGATCTGAGACAGGCAGTAAAAAGAATCCTTCTCCGAAGATATTTTAAGGCCACCCCCTCCTACACACACACCCCCTTTCCAAGACAGCTGTCCTTGACTTACCTCCCTCCCCCAGGGGAAGGTTTTAAAAATGCATCCAAAACCTTAAGGATTTCCATTCAGGCAGAAGAAATATTTCTTTTAGAAAGTACTTCTGTAAGAAGCCAGGCGTCTCCAACTGGGGATTTAGCAATAGAACAAAGCAGTAGACAAGCGCACCTTTAAGACCAACTAAGTTTGTAAGCTTTCGTACGCTCTTAAGCAGACTTCATCAGACAAATGGGAACGGAAGCAGCAATTCTTAATATAAGTGGACAGTGTAGAATCATGGGAATGTTTTTAGTAATTAAAAGAATCATAAATAGGGATCTGTGTTTGTTAGTGTTAGGGCAAAACAGGGCTGAAAAAACACTGGAGGGGGATAAAAACCAGACTGCTGTTGTAGGTGCGAAGCGAAGATGATGATTTTGGATTTATATCCCGCCCTATACTCTGAATCTCAGAGCGGTCACAATCTCCTCTACCTCCCCCCCCCCCAACAGACACCCTGTGAGGTAGGTGGGGCTGAGGGTTCTTTTATAGCAGTTGCCCTTTCAAGGACAGCTTCTATGAAAGCTATGGCTGACCCAAGGCCATCTCAGCAGGTGCAAGTGAAGGAGTGGGGAATCAAACCCGGTTCTCCCGCACTTAACCACTACACCAAACTGGCTCTCCAGTTTGCCATAAATCTAGGTAGCGTTCTGGCTTTGTTTAAATAGAGGGGCTGGTTTCTCAAGAGATTATAACATCCATTATAGTCTGCCATTAGAAAAAAAGGAAGACATTAAAATACAGTGGAGGATGCGTTGGTATATGCAGTAAGACAAACAGCCAATATCCCCCATTTGAGTATTTTTTCAGCCCTGTTTTGTCCTACACTAACAAACACAGATCCCTATTTGTGATTCTTATAATCTGCTAAAAACAGTCCAATGATTCTACACTGCCCACTTATATTAAGAATTGCTGCTTCCGTTCCCATTTTGTCTGATGAAGTCTGCTTAAGAGCATACGAGAGCTTACATTCTAAATAAAACTTAGTTGGTCTTAAAGATGCACTTTATTTATTAATTTATTACATTAAATTTCTATCCCGCCCTCTCCGCAAGCAGACTCAGGGCGGCTCACAACATTCATTTACACAATTAAAATCAATAAAACATCATTACAATTTAAAAATTTTAAAAAGCTATTACATGGTGCTTTATCATTACTATATTGGCGGTTCTGCTTTTCAGACAGTGATCACCGAGTACTCTAACTGATGTCAGGTGGCAGCTCTCTCTCGAAGGCCTTTCGAAACAATTCGGTCTTACAGGCCCTGTGGAACGTAGAGAGGTCCCGCAGGGCCCTTATGGCCTCCGGGAGAGCATTCCATAATTCTGGTGCTGCCACTGAGAAGGCCCTGGCTCGCGTCAAATGCAACCTGGCCTCCTTTGGTCCAGGAATGGACAGTAGATTTTTTTGTCCCTAAATGCAGTGCTCTCTGGGGAATATATGGGGAAAGGCGGTCCCGCAGATAGACAGGTCCCTGACCATAAAGGGCTTTAAAGGTCAATACCAACACCTTGAAATGGATTCGGAACACAATAGGTGGCCAGTGCAGCTCTTTCAGCGCTGGCCGAATGTGCTCCCATCGGGGGAGCCTCATTAACAGCCGCGCCGCGGCGTTCTGCACTAGCTGTAGTTTCCGAGTCAGCGTCAAGGGTAGCCCCATGTAGAGAGCATTGCAGTGATCTATTCTTGAGGTGGCATGGATCACCATTGCTAAGTCGTCGTGCTCCAGGAAAGGAGCCAGCTGCCGCACCCGCCGAAGATGAAAAAGGCGGATCTAATAGTGGCTGCTACCTGGGCCTCCATCGTAAGGGAGGACTCAAGGAGCACGCCCAAGCTCTTGACCTTAGGGGCCGGTATCAATGGCACCCCGTCAAGAGCCAGCAGCTGGACCCCTCCCCCTGGACCACCCCGGCTCAGATAGAGAACCTCCGTCTTCGTCGGATTCAGCTTCAGCCGACTCAGCCTGAGCCAAGATGCTACGGCTTGAAGAGCCAGGTCTAGATTTTCCGGGGTACAGTCGGACTGGCCGCCCATCAATAGATAGAGCTGTGTGTCATCTGCGTCTTGGTGACAACCCAGTCCATACCTCCTGACAATCTGGGCAAGGGGGCGCATATAGATGTTAAATAACACCGGGGACAGAACCGCACCCTGTGGCACATCACATATGAGTGAGTGCCTCTGGGATGATTATGGGATGACTTGTCTACTGCTTTGTTCTTTTGCTTCAGACCAACACGGCTGCCTGCTGGGGATTTAGCAGTGAGGCCAGAAGGGGAGCCTCAAGTGCTCCCTCTGAGGTGAGTGAGCGTGAGCCAGCTCACAGGTTTTTAGCCTCCGGCTCACACATTCTGGTCTTCGCTCAGGAAGGAGAGCCCCAGAGCACACGCGTTGATGCAGCAGCTCACAACTTCCATGCCAGCAGCTCACAAAGTAGGATTTTTGCTCAGAAGACTCCACAATTTAGAGCAAGGGTATCGAACTGATTTTTATAAGGCCCGAATCTGACATAAAGGAGACTTTGTCGGGCTAGGCCATGTTGGGCCAGGCCATGTATGTACCTATTTAAGATAAGGCAGCAGAGATATAAACTTGATAAACGACACAGACAAACACAAATAATTTTTTTTTAAACTTAAGAAATTAGCACTTGGTCTTAAAGGTGCTTTCTTTGTATTTCTCCCATGGGATCCAGGGAACAGCAATCTGCTTTTTATCACCTTCCAGTGGTTTTTTCAGCCCTGTTTTGTCCTAACACTAACAAACACAGATCCCTATTTATGATTCTTTCCTTCCTTCCCCAGCGGACCAAGAGGAGGAGGAGCCTCAGCCAATAGAAGTGAGAGAGGCTTGGCTCAGTAGCTCTGCTGTGCGATGGAGAGAGCCTGGCAAAGCAAGCTCTGCTCCCCCCTTCCTCCCCAAGGGAGGAGCCTCAGCCAATGGAAAAAACAGAGGCTTTGCTCTGTAGCTCCTGCGCGATGGAGCAAGCCTTGCAAAGCAAGTTGTGATGCAGAGGGAAGCCAGAGAGAGGGAGAAGGAAGCAGAGGACAGCCAGTTGCTCGGGAGCCTGATAGGAGCCTTCCAGGGGTCCGATTTGGCCCCCACGTCACACGTTTGACACTCCTGGCTTAGAGGGAGTATTGAGCCCCATGCGATCAGAACCCCTGTACATTTAGTCCAGCATTCTGTTTTCCAAAACAACTGGGTATCACAATAGGTCCCCACACAGACTCCCCAATCCCTCCGGCTGCTGGCTCAGAGTTACTGACATTCAGAGATATACTGTCCCTGAATATGGAGGCTCTACATGCCTGGCGAGGGAAGGGAGCCGCTGGTCTGCTCTCTGCTGCACTCTATCACAGCTGTAGGTTTGAGGCCATATTGTAGTTCCCATTGGAGCAAGGATCTGGGACTGCAAGAATCCCACCTGGCCTTATAAGCCGTCTGATTCTAAGCACTTTTTAGCACAGGAAGCTGCCGCCTCACAGTCTCCCTTGCTAATGGCCACCGCACCTCAAAAAAAGATATTATAGCATTGGGAAAAGTCCAGGAAAGGGCCACTAGAATGATGAAAGGGTTGGAACACTTCCCCTTTGAAGAAAGCTTAGAACGCTTGGGGCTCTTGAGCTTGGAGAAACGTCGCCTGCAGGGGTGACATGATAGAGGTTGGCAAGATTCTGCATGGGATGGAGAAGGGAGAGAAAGAAGGACTTTTCTCCCTTTCTCTCAATGCAAGACTCGGGGGCACTCAATGAAGTTGCTGAGCAGTCGGGTTAGAAAGAGAAAAGGAAGTCCTTCTTCACCCAAAGGGTGATTAACACGCGGAATTCACTGCCACAGGAGGTGGTGGCGGCTCAAGCATAGATGGCTTCAAGAGGG
This sequence comes from Heteronotia binoei, assembly GCF_032191835.1. Lineage (NCBI taxonomy): Eukaryota > Metazoa > Chordata > Lepidosauria > Squamata > Gekkonidae > Heteronotia > Heteronotia binoei. The sequence goes on along the minus strand of NC_083242.1, from coordinate 34,934,486 downwards.
AATTGGATAAACTTCTGGAGCAGACATCCATCAGTGGCTATTAGCCACAGCGTATTATTGGAGCTATCTGTCTGGGGCAGTGATGTTCTGTATCCTTGGTGCTTGGGAGTGGGGGCACAGTGGGAGGTCTTCTAGTGTCCTGGCCCTACTGGTGGACCTCCTGATAGCGCCTGGTATTCCTAGCCACTGTGTGACACAGAGGGATTGGATGGGTCTGATCCAACATGGCTTCTCTTGTGTTCTTATGCTCTAATGGCCTGATCACAAACCGGTGTGCCGACGTTACATTTAGGTTCATGTGAACTGGGAGCCCGCAGGTCTCCTGATACATGCAGTCAATGTCTCGTGCAAAGTCCCCTCTCAACTGTGGAGTCTTGTGAGCAAAAATTCTACTTTGTGAGCTGCTGGCATTAAAGTTGTGAGCCGCTGCATCAATGAGCTCGCTCCAGGGCCATTTTTCCTCAGCTAAGTCAAAAACGTGTGAGCCGGAGGCTTAAAAACTGTGAGCTAGCTCATACTAACTCAGCTTAGAGGGAACACTGGATGTGAACTGGGCAAAGTATGAATTCTGTACATGGGTACAGCTTCCAGTCACATTTTTCCTGTACAGAAAAGCAATATACTAACACTCTTACAGAAGATAGCAGCTGCGCATGCTGTGTGAACTGTGGAGACCTACACTCCTGGCTGATGCGAACAGAACATCTGCACAGCCATCTTTGCATCAGGAAAAGCATTCCCCACTGGTTTGTGCTTATCAACATCTCTGCCCGTATTGAGAAAAGAAAAAAGGAAAGGAAAGGTCCCCTGTGCAAGCACCAGTCGTTTCCGACTCTGGGGTGACGTTGCTTTCACAACGTTTCCACAGCAGACTTTTTACGGGGTGGTTTGCCATTGCCTTCCCCAGTCATCTACACTTCCCCCCCCAGCAAGCTGGGGACTCATTTGACCGACCTCGGAAGGATGGAAGGCTGAGTCAACCTCGAGCCGGCTACCTGAAAACCCAGCTTCCACCAGGGATCGAACTCAGGTTGTGAGCAGAGCTTTAACACTCTGCAGCTTTAACACTCCTGCAGAGTTTTAACACTCCTGCAGAGTTTTAACACTCCTGCAGAGTTTTAACACTCTTGCACCTTTAACACTCTGTACCACGGGGCTCTTCTATAAGAAGAAAAAAGAGGAGACCCAAATTAGAAACTCTGACCCGGATGAATGGCCCCACCCCCTCGCACATGACCTTCATTCACAGACTTTTGTCTCAACCATTTGCCGTCAACACGATTATCCAAATCCACCCTGAATAAGGTAGACACTCATTTAATCTCCTGGACCAAACCTGTCCCTCCATGGCTGAAAAAGCAAATGACTCAGAGGGGTTATGATGCCCTTAAGAAAAGGACCCAGCCTCTGGGGAGGGGAGGGGACAATGGGGCCTTTGGGGAAACCGAAAGCAGCTACCCTTTTAGGCCTGAGCAAAGCCCCAAAGGCAGGGCCAGCGGAGAGAATGGGGATGACAAAAGTACCCAGATTCCAAAGTCACACCTAGGTGTGAGAAGAAAGCCCAAAGACAACAGTGCCCGAAAGGTCTGAAGTTGAACATACTTGGTAGAACGTTCTGCCAGGAATTAGAAGGTGATGGAACGTTCAAACTTTTTGGATGTCTTACGCAACTTATAAGGTCACTGTCCTGGTCATTTCCGGCTGGCAGCAGCTGTCGAGGGCGGGGGGGGTTCCAAACTTTTTGAGCTCGGAGGCCCCCTCTGGGATTGTGACAAATGGGTGGTGGATGCAACCACAAAAGGGGTCCTGAAGGAATTCGAGCCCCACACACAGCGGGAGTGTAAACGAAAGGGAAAGCAGGAGGATAATTTGCGAAAAATACACTGGAAAAGATAAGTGAGAATACAACCAACTCTGTGATTAGGGTGGCCAGCAGCGTTCCCTCTAAGCTGAGTGAGCGTGAGCTAGCTCACAGATTTTTAGCCCCCGGCTCACACATTTCTGTCTTCGCTCAGGGAAAATGGCCCCCCGAGCACAATAATTTATGCAGTAAAAAGGTAAAGGTAGCCCTCTGTGCAAGCACCAGTCGTTTCTGACTCTGGGGTGATGTTGCTTCCACAACGTTTTCATGGAAGACTTTTTACAGGGTGGTTTGCCCTGTCCTGTACCCTTTCCCTCCAGCAAGCTGGGGACTCAATTTACCGACCTCAGAAGGATGGAAGGCTGAGTCAACCGGGAGCCAGTTACCTGAGTAACTCACAGTAGCTCACAGTTGTCATGCCAGCAGCTCACAACTTTAATACAAGCAGCTCACAATGTTGAATTTTTGCTCACAAGACTCCGCAGCTTCGAGGGAACAGTGGTTGCCAGGTCTGTGTTGGAAAATACCTGAAGACTTTGGGAGTGGATCCGGAGAGGGTGGGGTTTGGGGAGGGGAGGGGCTTCGGCAAGGTCCAGTGCCACAGAGCCCCCCCCCCTTCCGACAAAGATAGTGAACGCCATTTCAGAAGGATATGAAGATAATTTGCAGGCATTCCAAGGAGAAATGAAAGCAAAGCCATGAAACAAAAATTAAAAGAAGCACCACTTACCTACTGAATCAACAATAAAGACGACGGTCCCGAGAAGAAGAGTCTCTGCACTCGAAACAGTATTGCAGGGAAGGCCAATGGTAGCTCTCCAGATGTTTTTTGCCTACAGCTCCCATCAGCCCCAGCCAGCATGGCCAACGGCTGGGGCTGATGGGAGTTGCAGGCAAAAAAACATCTGGAGAGCTACCGCTGGCCTCCCCTGCAATATTGGACTGGTCTTGGATATTGTCGGACTTGTATTACAGCTCCATATTTTTTCTATAGGACATTGATCCATCATACAGTAGGAACAGCGGGTGCTTTCGGTTCCGGAGGGATTTTGTGTTGTATAAATATGTTTGTTTATATTCTGTTTGGCTATCACTGTAAGCCCTGTGTTGGTTACTAGTAAATACTAGTATTTACTAGTCCAATATTGCAGGGGAGGCCAACGGGAAAGTAGGAATAATAAGGAGTATTATTTTTGTTCCACAGAGAGGCTTTGAGGTGTTTTCTTTTACAGTAACCTCCGTGGTCCCGGCTTTGATTGCCACATTTTCTCCAGGGGAGCTGATCTCTGCCAGCTGGAAAACAGTTGTGAAAGTGGGAAGTCCCCAGGCCCCGCCTGGAGGCTGGTAAGCCTAGCTGGGCTGGTCACTCTCCCTCAGTTTGGCCAACCTAGCAGGGTTGCTGGGAGTGAGTATAAAAGAGTGGAAGGGAGAACAACACAAACGGCCCCAAGCTTAGAGTTGCCGGGTCTCTGCTGGAAAATACCTGGCGACTTTGTGGGTGGATGCGGGAGAGGGCGAGGTTTGGAGAGAGAAGGGGCCTCAGCATGGTCCAGTGCCCTAGAGTCCCACCCTTCACAGCAGCCATTTTCTCCAGGGGAGCTGATCTCTGCCAGCAGGAGATCAGTGCTCAAAGCGTAGGGTTGCCAAGTCCAATTCAAGAAATATCTGGGGACTTTGGGGATGGAGCCAGGAGACTTTGGGGGTGGAGCCAGGAGACACTGGTGGCGGAGCCAGGAACAAGGGTGTGACAAACATAATTGAACTCCAAAGAGAGCTCTGGCCATCACATTTAAAGGGACGGCACACCCTTTAAATACCTTTCTTCCATAGGAAATAATGAAGGATAGGGGCACCTTCTTTTGGTGCTCATAGAATTGGACCCCCTGGTCCAATCTTTTTGAAACTTGGTGGGTACTTTGGGGAGAGGCACTAGATACTATACTGAAAATTTGGTGCCTCTATCTCAAAAAACAGCTCCCCCAGAGCCCCCGAAACCTCCAATTCCCCATTATACCCATGAGAATCGATCTCCACATCGGGAATAATGAAGTGCTCAGCAGAAGTTTCCCTCTCCCCTCCCCCGCTTCTGGCGACTCTGAAGCGAGGGCTTGGCCTCTCTACTCACGAGTTGCAGCCAACTTCTTCCAAGTAACACAGACACCCCATCCCAAGAGGAAGCCTTTCCAATCGGAGACTGGAGCCTCCGGAAGGGGAAAAAATCACATGGTGGCTTTGGGGGCGGGGCTTCCCACCGGCCAGCTGACTGGGGGCGGGAAGGAGTCTGGGAAAGCGGAAGAACCCCCGCTGGGACCTGGGGATTGGCAAGCCTATCAAAGCGGGAGGTCGCCAGGCCCCCCCAGTGGCCCATCTCCTCCAACATCCTGTTCCCCACAGCAGCCAAGCAGTTTCTCGGGAGGGAAAACAACACAGCACAGAGGCCAAAGCCTCCCCTCAGCATTGCCTCTTGGCGCTGGGAATCAAAGAACGCGGAACACGGAGATTCCCTCCAGTCACCCCGGCTAGTAGACACTGACAAATCCCTGGATTTGTCTAAACCAGAGGTGTCGGACTCATTCGTTATGAGGGCCGGATCTGATATGAAGGAGACCTTGTTGGGCGGGGCCATGTTGGGTTGGGCCGAGGGTGTAGCATTAGGTAGCAGAGATATCAATTTTAGAAGAAGAAGAAGAAGAAGAAGATATTGGATTTATATCCCGCCCTCCACTCCGAAGAGTCTCAGAGCGGCTCACAATCTCCTTTCCCTTCCTCCCCCACAACAGACACCCTGTGAGGTAGATGAAGATATTGGATTTATATCCCGCCCTCCACTCCGAAGAGTCTCAGTGCGGCTCACAATCTCCTTTCCCTTCCTCCCCCACAGCAGACACCCTGTGAGGTAGATGAAGATATTGGATTTATATCCTGCTGTCCACTCCGAAGAGTCTCAGAGCGGCTCACAATCTCCTTTCCCTTCCTCCCCCACAACAGGCACCCTGTGAGGTAGATGAAGATATTGGATTTATATCCCGCCCTCCACTCCGAAGAGTCTCAGAGCGGCTCACAATCTCCTTTCCCTTCCTCCCCCACAACAGACACCCTGTGAGGTAGATGAAGATATTGGATTTATATCCCGCCCTCCACTCCGAAGAGTCTCAGAGCGGCTCACAATCTCCTTTCCCTTCCTCCCCCACAACAGGCACCCTGTGAGGTAGATGAAGATATTGGATTTATATCCCGCCCTCCACTCCGAAGAGTCTCAGAGCAGCTCACAATCTCCTTTCCCTTCCTCCCCCACAACAGACACCCTGTGAGGTGGGTGGGGCTGAGAGGGCTCTCACAGCAGCTGCCCTTTCAAGGACAACCTCTGCCAGAGCTATGGCTGACCCAAGCCCATGCTAGCAGGTGCAAGTGGAGGAGTGGGGAATCAAACCCGGTTCTCCCAGATAAGAGTCTGCACACTTAACCACTACACCAAACTTGCTCTCCTTGTTTTATAAAGAACACAGACAAAAACAAATATATATTTTTAAAAACTTAAAATACGCTTCAAATGTTAGCACTCACTGATCTTAAAGATGCTTTCTTTGTATTTGGGCAAAGGAAGCTCTGGCTCTTTCCTTCCTTCCCCAGGGGACCAGGAAGGAAGGAGCCTCAGTCAATAGAAGGAAGAGAGGCTTGGCTCAGTAGCTCTACTGTGTGATTGAGAGAGCCTGGCAAAGCAAGCTCTGCCTCCCCCCCCCTTCCTCCCCATGGGAAGAGCCTCAGACAATGGAGAAAACAGAGGTTTTGTTCAATTGAGCAAGCTGTGATGCAGAAGGAAGCAAGAGAGAGGCAGAAGGAAGCAGATGACAGCCAGTTGCTCGGGGGCCTGATAGGAGCCCTCCGAGGGCTGATTCGGCCCCTGAATTGCATGTTTGACACCCCTGGTCTAAACCCCTTCGAAAGCCGTCTGTGCCGTGGCCGTCGTGACATCCTGTGGCAGCAAATTCCACATTCTAATCACTCGCTGTGTCAAGCGGTATTTCCTATCATTAACAGCCATTTCCTGTAATTAATTCTCATTAACAAGCTGAAGGCCACGACTTCCTCGACTGAGTCGATTGGTCTCATGGCAGGTCCTCCTCTTCGCCTATTGCCTTCAACTGTTTTCCTAGCATTACTATCTCTTCCAGGAAGTCACTTCCGGGGCAGAGGTGGGATTTGAACCTGGAGCTGATCCAGGCAAGCTGTCCAATGCTCTAACCGCTACAACACACTTTTTTATAAAAAAAAGTCTGGTCTGTTAATGACCCTCAAAACGGCCCTGCAGTGCTTAGTAAAATAAAAAACAAAAGAGACCTTAGAGGTGTGGTCCAGGCAACATTAAGCACACTCAACTTTCCACCAAGAGCAATAGGTTTGCCAATCCCCAGGTCCCAGTGGGGGTTCTTCCGCTTTCCCAGGCTCCTTCCCGCCCCCAGTCGGCTGGCCGGCGGGGGGAAGCCCCTCCCCCAGAGGACCATGTGCCTTTGCACCTCCGGAGACTTCAGTCTCCGATTGAAAGGCTTCCTCTTGCGATGGTGTGTCTGTGTTACTTGGAAGAAGTTGGCTGCAGCTCGTGAGTAGAGAGGCCAATCCCTCGCTTCAGCGTCACCAGAAATGGTGGGGGGGGGGAGGGAAACGTTTGCTGAGCACTTCATTGGAGATCGATTCTCATAGGGTATAATGGGGAATTGATCTGGAGGTTTCGGGGGCTCTGGGGGAGCTGTTTTTTGAGGTAGAGGCACCAAATTTTCAGTATAGTATCTAGTGCCTCTCCCCAAAGCACCCCCCAAGTTTCAAAACGATTGGACCAGGGGGTCCAATTCTATGAGCCCCAAAAGAAGGTGTCTCTATCCTTCATTATTTCCTATGGAAGGAAGACATTTAAAAAGGTGTGCTGTCCCTTTCAATGTGATGGCCAGAATTCCCTTTCGAGTTCAGTTATGCTCGTCACACCCTTGTTCCTGGCTCCACCCCCAAAGTCTCCTGGCTCCACCCCCAAAGTCTCCAGATATTTCTTGAATTGGACTTGGCAACCCTAGAGCGATGAGAAAGCTATACAAGGCTTAAATCTCTCCCATTTAAACACACAATAGGGTTGCCAGTCCCCAGGTGGGGGCAGGGGATCCCCCCGTTTGGAGCCCCCCCCCCTGATTCAGGGTCATCAGAAAGCAGAGGGGGAAGGGAAATGTCTGCCTGGAACTCTTATTATTCCCTACGGAGACTTATTCCCATAGAAAATAATGGAGAATTGATCCGTGGGTATCTTGGGCTCTGGGGGTCTGTTCTTTGCGACAGAGGCACCAAATTTTCAATATAGCATCCAGTGCCTCTCGCCAAAACACTCCGCAAGTTTCAAAAGGATTGGACTAGGGGGTCCAATTCTATGAGCCCTAAAAGAAGGTGTCCCTATCCTTCATTATTTCCTATGGAAGGAAGGCATTTAAAAGTGTGCGGTCCCTTTAAATGTGATGGCCAGAATTCCCTTTGGAGTTCAGTTATGCTTGTCACACCCTTGCTCCTGGCTCCACCCCCAAAGTCTCCTGGCTCCACCCCCAAAAGGCGCCAGATATTTCTTGAATTGGACTTGGTAACCCTAACACACAAATATACATGTTTTGAACTCTGGCTGGTTTACACCCCAAAAGGTTAAGTCCTGGTTTGGCAGAAACTGTAAAATTAACCCCCAAATTTTCTCTGCTCCTTCCAAATGATGGTGCGGGGTGCGGGGGGGGGGGGGGGTGACTGTTTGATATGTGAAATGCATTGAAGAATTTTTGGGGGATGCGGGGAAAGCCAATAGCTGAGAGGGTGGGGAGTATCTTAGCCAAGAGCTCCCCCTGCTGAGAAACAGCTGCATTACAACCAGACCACCTTTTGCAAAACTCCGTTTGCGTCCAGTGGCACCTTTAAGACCCGACAAAGTTTAATTCTGGCCACAAGCTTTCATTTGCATGAGAAGAGAAGGAACTATTAAACCTTTTTTCCAGCAGAAAGGGCCATCCCCAAGTTGCTTTTGTCCCCACACTGGGGGGGAAATGTAGGTATTTATTCAAGTAGTTTCAGAGTAGCTCTGGAGCAAAAAGGCCTGGATTCAAGTCCAGCCACACCTTAGAGACCGACATGATTTTGGGGAGTACGAGCTTTCAAGAGTCAACACTTCCTCCAGAATCCTGACGAAGGGGGCTTTGGCTCCTGATAGCTCACACACCCCCAAAATCGTGTAGTTAGAGACCATGGACTCGAATCCAGGACTTTGCAAGTTGTAAAGTAAAGTAAAAGCTGCCCGAGTAGCTTCCCCCCAGAAACAAAATGCAAGGGGAGGAAGGGGTTAAACCCTCTTTCACCTCTACACACCTCCATTCCCCTCCGGGAGAAAGCAATCCCAGAAGTTGCAGTAGCAAAACAAAGAAAAAGTCATTTCAGAGAAATGTATGAACCAGTGTGGCATGGTGGTTAAAAATGTCAGACCCGGGTTCGAATCCCCACTGGCACCACAGAACCTTGCTGGATAACCTTGGCCAGTCATAGGGTTGCCAATCCCCAGGAGGGGGCAGGGGATACCCCAGTTTGGGTTTTCTGAAGGGGGGGGGAACATCTGCTGGGCACTCCATTATTCCCTATAGAGACTGATTTCCACAGGAAATAATGGAGAATTGATCTGAACATATGAACATGTGTAGCTGCCTTATACTGAATCAGACCTTTGGTCCATCGAAGTCAATATTGTCTTCTCAGACTGGCAGCGGCTCTCCAGGGTCTCAAGCTGAGGTTTTTCACACCTATTTGCCTGGACCCTTTTTTGGAGATGCCAGGGATTGAACCTGGGACCTTCTGCTTCCCAAGCAGATGCTCTACCACTGAGCCACCGTCCCTCTCCTGCTCTCCAGGGTCTCAAGCTGAGGTTTTTCACACCTATTTGCCTGGACCCTTTTTAGTTGGAGATGCCAGGGACTGAACTTGGGACCTTCTGCTTCCCAAGCAGATGCTCTACCACTGAGCCACTGTCCCTCTGTGGGTATCTGGGGCTCTGGGGGGGCTGTTTTTTGAGGTAGAGGCACCAAAATTTCAGCATAGCATCCAGTGCCTCTCCTCAAACCACTCCCCAAGTTTCAAAAAGCTGGGACCAGGGTATAATGACTCACACCCCTCCCTAACTGAGACAGGGTGGGGCCATTCTTCAGTGGCTCAGAGATTTACACAGAAAGTACTGGAGGGGGGGGGCAAAAAACCCTACTCCAGCTTGACAATTTAGGACTGCCACCAACTTGTCTCTCCCTTATTGGAAGTCTACTTTATAACAGATACAGCAGCCTGTCGGCTAGAGGCGTGAAGTCCCTTGTCTATTGCGGCAACCAAGACAATGGAGAAAAACATAAAAAGCCCAGTAGGACCTCATTTGTGTATGAGGCCACGCCCCCTGACAAGCAGTTTCAGAGTAGCTCTGGAGCAAAAGGCCTGGATTCAAGTCCAGCCACACCTTAGAGACCAACATGATTTTGGGGAGCCTTGATTCACACAGGGCTTTTTTGTAGGAAAAGCCCAACAGGAGCTCATTTGCATATTAAGCCACACCCCGACATAAAGCCAGTCGAAACTGCGATTCTGTGCGTTCCTACTTCAAAAAAAGCCCTGGAGAAAACAATGAGTTAACGCAAATGACAATTTATTACTAAAGCAAGCAATTTAAGGTAAGACTGATGAGCAAAAAAAAATAACAACTCATAAAATATCATAAGCTTACATACAGCAACGGGATCTCAAACTTCACAGAGACCTCTCAACTGCCTGGTCTCCTTCTGGAAGGTCTCGCCCAAGTGAAGGGAACTCTCAAAGGTTTTTTTTTTTAAAACCCCAGGAACACTCAACACAAACGTATCTCAGCTGGCCTACAAATAGTACAGCTGTACACAGTGATTAGACGGAAGATATTGGATGGAGTTAACTTCCTTCAAGGTCACAAACACTTACACGCAGGTGTTAGTGCAATAACATTTCAGCTTCACCCACCTTTAAAACACTGTTTAAAAAAACCCAACCCATTTAAAAGGCTATATTCATTACAGGGGGGGGAGGGGGGGTCCAATTCTACAAGCCCTTAAAGAAAGTGTTCCTGTCGTTCATTCTTACCAAATGGAGGGAAGGCATATACCGTATTTTTCGCTCCATAAGACGCACCTGACCATAAGACGCACCTAGTTTTTAGAGCCGTTTGTGTGAATTTAGAGGCATTTGTGTGAATTTTTTGCAGTATTCACTCCTTAAGACGCACACACTTTTCCCTCCACTTTTTTTTTGGGGGGGAGTGAGTCTTAAAGGTGCAAAAAATACAGTAAATGGCCAGAACTCCCTTTGGAGTTCAATTATGTAACACCCCCAAAGTCTCCAGGTATTTATTGAGTTGGACTTGGCAACCCCAGCCAGTAACAATCTCTCAGCCAAACCTACTTCACAGGGTTGTTGTGAGACTAAAATGAAAGAGACAAGAATGGGCCGACCCCACCCCCCAGAGGCAGATTGTGCTTCTTGCACAGACCGTTCCTTAAAAACCTCTCACACCCACCACACTCGTCAAGACCCAGATTCCAAGTTGTTCAGGCACCTAGAGATTTCGTTGGGGCATCTCATATTTCCATCAATTGTTTCATTCATTGTAGAATACACAACTGGGGAGGTGGGGGGGGGGGGTAGAGCTGGGAGATGCAGGTAACCCAAATGCCATCTCAGCGCCCTCTGCTGGTTGGCACTGGAAAGTGGTACTCTTAATCCAGGGGTGGCCAAACTGTGGCTCTTTCACACATATTGTGTGGCTCTCACAACCTCCACTGCCCCACTGGCCAGTTTGGAGAAGACATTTCTCTTTCTAAGGCAGCTTGGAGAATGCATTTAAGTTGTTTTCTTTCCACCTCTCCCTCCCTCCCTCCCTCCCCCATCTATTTGCTTTCTTTCCTCCTTCCTTGAGAGCCAGTGTGGTGAAGTGGTTGTGTGGACTCTTATCTGGGAGAACCAGGTTTGATTCCTCACTCCTTCACTTGCACCTGCTGGAATGGCCTTTGGTCAGCTGTAGCTCTCACAGAGTTGTCCTTGAAAGGGCAGCTTCTGTGAGAGCTCTCTCAGCCCCACCCACCTCACAGGGTGTCTGTTGTGGGGGGAGGAAGGTAAAGGAGATTGTAATCCACTCTGAGACTGATTCAGAGAGAAAAGTGGGGTATAAATCTACCTTCTTCTCCTTCCTTCCTTCCTTCCTTCCTTCCTTCCTTCCTTCCTTCCTTCCTTCCTTCCGCTCTCAAACATCTGACATTCATGTCTTGCAGCTCTCAGACATTTGACATTTATTCTATTTTATTTTATATACTTGGATCTATTTATTCTATGTGACTCTTACGTTAAGCAAGTTTGGCCACCCCTCACTTAGCCACATCTGAAAAGGATTCTAACAAGGGGAGGAATGCCCAGATTCTATTAAGGCCGAGGGCCAAACCAACACACACACACCCCGAGTAACTGAGAGGCGGCATTTCAGCTCACCCACGCTCACTCACAGATATCTTGGTGAAGACAGACAGTAAGAGTGAAAGGACTGAAAGATACACTCGGATCCTCTCTCCTCCAAAGCGCCTTTGGAGATATTCCGGCATTGTGACAATCTGGGGGGAGACAAAAGGAGAAATATTATTATTTAGTTCTTTTATACCTCACTTTTCTTTCCCCAAGAGGGACCTAAAGTGGATTACAACAGTCTCCCTGTGTTTGTCGTCACAACCTTCCTGTAAAGCAGATTAACAGTGTGTGTGTGTATGTGTGTGTGTGACTCGCCCAAGGTAATCCAGCAACAGAGATTTGAACCCACTTCCCAGGGTTGTTATGAGGATAAAACAGAAGAGAACAGTGTAAGCCTGGGGGTGTCGAAATTTGTTATGAGGGCGGAATCTGACATAAAGGAGACCTTGCTGAGCTGGGCCGTGTCGGGTTGGGCCAGACCATGCTGGGTTGGGCCAAGTGTGGACCTATTTAAAATTCGGTAGCAGAGATATAAACTTTATAAAGGACACAAACACACACAAATATCTTTTTTTTTTTAATTTAAAACATGCTTACAATGTTAGCACTCATCGGTTTTAAAGGTGCTTTCTTTGTATTCCTTCCATGGGATCCAGGGAACTGGGCAAAGGACGCTCTGGCTCTTTCCTTCCTTCCCCAGGAGACTGGTGAGGGAGGAGCCTCAGCCAATAGAAGGAAGAGAGGCTTGGCTCAGTAGCTCTGCTGTGTGATTGAGAAAGCCTGGAAAAACAAGTTCTGCCTCCGCCCCCCCCTTCCTCCCCAAGGGAGGAGCCTCAGCCAATGGAGAAAATAGAGGTTTTGCTCAGTAGGTCCCGTGCGATTGAGCAAGCCTTGCAAAGCAAGCTGTGATGCAGAAGGAAGCAAGAGAGGGGGAGAAGGAAGCAGATGACAGCCAGTTGCTCGGGGCCTGATAGCAGCCCTTGGGGGGGGGGCCCTGATTCGGCCCCCAGGCCGCATGTTTGATACCACTGGTGTAAGTCACTTTGGGTTTTTACGGGAGCAGGGGGGAGAAAGGTGCAGTATAAATTAAGGGAAACAATCAGTTTTCAGACAAACAGCTGGTGGGGGAGAAGTCACCTCTGGTTCCAACTCCTTGTCTAGCTGTTAATGACAATAACTAACAGGGTTGCCAAGTCCAATTCAAGAAATATCTGGGGACTTTGGGGGTGGAGCCAGGAGACATTAGGGGTGGAGCCAAGATCAAGGCTGTGACAAGCATAATTGAACTCCAAAGGGAGTTCTGGCCATCACATTTAAAGGGACGGCACACTTTTTCAATTCCTTCCTTCCACAGGAAATAATAAAGGATAGGGGCACCTTCTTTTGGGGCTCATAGAATTGGACCCCCTAGTCCAATCTCTTTGAAACTTGGGGGGTATTTTGGGGAGAGGCACTAGATGCTATACTGAAAATTTGGTGCATCTACCCCAAAAAAACAGCCCCCCCCATAGCCCCAGATATCCGCGGCTCAATATCAGTATCTCACAAGGAAGGGGACGGCCACAACACCCATAGATCTGGAAGTAAAACACCAAATGCTTTCTTAACAGACAGCCATGCAACAGGTACAAACCAGCTGTTTTCACTTACCCCTGAAGAGACGTAGACGGGAACAAACACCCAAGCCAGCGCCAAGAGTACGTAGGTGGCCTGCAAGAACCCGGAAAGAAATCTAAACACACAAGTTCTGGCCGCTGGAGAAAATAACAGCTTTTGGAGGGTGGACTCTAAGGGATATCGTAGATTCCAGCTGAAATCTCTCCCCCAATACCAGCATCTACAGACACATGGGCAAAAAGGGGCAGCTTCAGACAGATTTTGGCCCTTGCTGAACTCCCACCTATTCCCCAGGCCCCCAAATTTGTAGGAGTTTCCCAGGTCCAAAAAGGCAACTTTAATTATATGTCATCCCAGAACTAAAAAGGTTTTTGAAATAGATCGAGGTACGTAGTCACGTTAGTCTATTTATAATAGTAGAAAAGAGCAGGTGCCCAACAGCACCTTAAAGACTAACCTTAAAGTAACACCTTAAAGACTAGAGAGCCAATTTGGTGCAGTGGTTAAGTGTGCAGACTCTTATCTAGGAGAATTGGGTTTGATTCCCCACTCCTCCATTTGCAGCTGCTGGAATGACCTTGGGTCAGCCATAGCTGTGGTAGGAGTTGTCCTTGAAAGGGCAGCTGCTTTGAGAGCCCTCTCAGCCCCACCCACCTCACAGGGTGTCTGTTGTGGGGGGGGAGAAGATATAGGAGATTGTGAGCCCCTCTGAGTCTCTGATTCAGAGAAAAGGGCGGGGTATAAATCTGCAGTCTTCTTCTTCTTCTTCATGTTAGTCTATTTATAGTAGCAGAAAAGAGCAGGCATCCGTAGCACCTTAAAAACTAACAAAATTGGTGGCGGGAGGGGGTGAGCTTTCGTGAGTCACCGAAGAAGTGAGCCGCGGCTCACGAAAGCTCCTAGCCTGCCACAATTTTTGTTAGTCAAAAAGGTTTGTGTTTGTCTGTTTCCAGGGGCAGATGCTTTGAATCCCCTCCTCTCCAGGGGACTGTGCTGGGTGGCCATCTTATGTTCACAGCAACCCTGCGAGGCGGGTACAGCTGCAAGATGGCGGCTGGCCCAGCAATTAGAGACACATGTGGAGGAACTGAGACGGTTCCACCTCCTCTGACTGCCGGTGGCTGTTCCAGATCTCAGGAAGAAACACGGGTTTTCCTCAGGGCCCAGCAGGAACTTATTAGCATATTAGGCCACAACCCCTGACGCCAAACAAGCCGGAACTGCATTCCTGCTCCAAAAAAAGCCCTGATTTTCCCCCAATCCTGTTCAGAATGTTTTCTACCATTTCATAGTGAAGCAGTCCATTGTCTGTGTTACCTCCACACATGCTCTTCTCTTGGAAGAGCACCATTCTATTTTTAAGCAGGGGTGGAATTCCAGCAGGAGCTCCTTTGCATATTAGGCCACCCCCCTCCTGACGTAGCCAATCCTCTAAGAGCTTACCAAAAAGAGCCTTGTCAGCTCTTGGAGGACTGGCTACATCAGGAGGGCGTGGCCTAATATGCAAAGGAGCTCCTGCTGGAATTCCACCCCCGTTTTTAAGCAAAGGGCATTGAAACAAAACTCAAATAAATGGGGGGGGGTTTTTGAAAAAAATGAGTAATCGAGGATTTAAATGACTTGAATGCAGTGAACATTTAAATGAGAGAGCCAGTTTGGTGTAGTGGTGAAGTGTGCGGACTCTTATCTGGGAGAACCGGGTTTGATTCCCCACTCCTCCACTTGCACCTGCTGGAATGGCCTTGGGTCAGCCATAGCTCCCGCTGGAGTTGTCCTTGAAAGGGCAGCTGCTGTGAGAGCCCTCTCCAGCCCCACCCACCTCACAGGGTGTCTGTTGTGGGGGAGGAAGGTAAAGGAGATTGTGAGCCGCTCTGAGACTCTTCGGAGTGGAGGGCGGGATATAAATCCAGTATCTTCATCTACCTCACAGGGTGTCTGTTGTGGGGGAGGAAGGGAAAGGAGATTGTGAGCCGCTCTGAGACTCTTCAGAGTGGAGGGCGGGATATAAATCCAGTATCTTCATCTACCTCACAGGGTGTCTGTTGTGGGGGAGGAAGGGAAAGGAGATTGTGAGCCGCTCTGAGACTCTTCAGAGTGGAGGGCGGGATATAAATCCAGTATCTTCATCTACCTCACAGGGTGTCTGTTGTGGGGGAGGAAGGGAAAGGAGATTGTGAGCCGCTCTGAGACTCTTCAGAGTGGAGGGCGGGATATAAATCCAGTATCTTCATCTACCTCACAGGGTGTCTGTTGTGGGGGAGGAAGGGAAAGGAGATTGTGAGCCGCTCTGAGACTCTTCGGAGTGGAGGGCGGGATATAAATCCAATATCTTCATCTTCATCTTCTTCTTAAATGAATACCCCAACAGCAACTATGAGGATAATTGAGGAGGAGAGGCAGAAGAAGAGACTGGATTTATACCAGGCCCTTCTCTGAGTCTCAGAGCGGCTTACAATCTCCTTTCCCTTCCTCTTCCCACAACAGACACCCTGTGAGGCAGGTGGGGCTGAGAGAGCTCTAAGAGAACCGCTCTTGAGAGAACAGCTCTAAGAGCACCGGGACTGGTCCAAGCTCGCTCAGCAGCTGCATGTGAAGGAGGAGGAAGAATCAAACGTGGTTCTCCAGATTAGAGGCTGCTGGTCTCAACCGCAGCCGGCTCTCCAGAGATGATATGCGTTTGGGGTGTGTTTTTTTCAGTCCACAGGGTTTTTAAAAAAAAGAATCGATGAGCCGATTTGTTCCTTGAAACACAAAGCGTCCTTACATTCCATTCGAAGCCGGCCACGGCTATCCCCCCTGCGGCCCCGGAGCCGGCCAGCCCGATGAAAAGGCCGGATCCTTCGCTGCTGGCAAAGAGAGACGCCCCGATCTGCAAGCCAACGACAGGCAATTAGCATCCCAAACCTTTGTGCATTTCACCTTTGATTCCAGACCAGGTTTCTGTTCAAGCGGCACACCCAGCAAAAGGGGAAGGTTGCGCCCACTTACCGGCCACCAAGCGATGTTCTTCCCGGCGAGGAAGTAACCGCTCAGAGTGTTCCTGTTGACCCTACAGGAAGACTAAGGAGCAAGACAATTAGGGACAACACTTTGTTGATGGGGAAAGACCTGAATGGAGCATGAGGAGAGAGAACCCGCCTTCCAAAGCGGCCATTTTCTCTAGGAGAGCTGAACTCTGCAGTTCGGAGTCCAGGAGTCGTTCAGGCCTCACCTGGTGACCCTAAAGCATGAACATGGTGGCAAAAGGCCTACAATAGCCTACAAAAGGCCAGGATGGACAGAAGAATATTAGAAGAGCCCTGCTGGGTCAGATCACTGAGGTTCCATTTAGTCCAACCTTGTCTCACACAGGGGCCACCCAGTTCCTCTGGAGGGCCCACAACAGCGCAGAGAGGCCGAGGCCTTCCCCTGAGAAGAACATCAGAAGAGCCCTGTTGGACCAGACCAGGGAGGGTCCATCTAGTCCAGCCTCCTGTTT
The DNA here is from genome assembly GCF_032191835.1 of Heteronotia binoei. Taxonomy (NCBI): domain Eukaryota; kingdom Metazoa; phylum Chordata; class Lepidosauria; order Squamata; family Gekkonidae; genus Heteronotia; species Heteronotia binoei. Next base: position 34,918,008 of record NC_083242.1, on the reverse strand, counting down.
CACACAGTGGCCAGCCAGTTCCTCTGGAGGGTCAACAACAGGGCAGAGAGGCCGAGGCCTTCCCTTGAGAAGAACATCAGAAGAGCCCTGCTGGATCAGACCAGGGAGGGTCCATCTAGTCCAGCCTCCTGTTTCACACAGTGGCCAGCCAGTTCCTCTGGAGGGCCCACAGCAGGGCAGAGAGGCCGAGGCCTTCCCCTGAGAAGAACATCAGAAGAGCCCTGCTGGGTCAGACCAGGGAGGGTCCATCTAGTCCAGCCTCCTGTTTCACACAGTGGCCAGCCAGTTCCTCTGGAGGGCCCACAGCAGGGCAGAGAGGCCGAGGCCTTCCCCTGAGAAGAACATCAGAAGAGCCCTGCTGGGTCAGACCAGGGAGGGTCCATCTAGTCCAGCCTCCTGTTTCACACAGTGGCCAGCCAGTTCCTCTGGAGGGCCCACAGCAGGGCAGAGAGGCCGAGGCCTTCCCCTGAGAAGAACATCAGAAGAGCCCTGCTGGGTCAGACCAGGGAGGGTCCATCTAGTCCAGCCTCCTGTTTCACACAGTGGCCAGCCAGTTCCTCTGGAGGGCCCACAGCAGGGCAGAGAGGCCGAGGCCTTCCCCTGAGAAGAACCTCAGGAGAGCCCTGCTGGGTCAGACCAGTGAGGGTCCATCTAGTCCAGCCTCCTGTCTCACACAGGAGCCAACCAGTTCTTCAGGAGGGTCAACAAGAATGCATTGAGACTGAGGCCTTCATATGACCATAAAAGGTCCCAAGGGGGTCCATCCAGTCCAGCCTCCCGTCTCACACAGTGGCCAGCCAGCTCCTCTGGAGGGCAAACAACAGAGCACAGAGGATGAGGTCTTCCCCTGACAAGAACCTCAGAAGAGCCCCTAATCCCAAACCACTGATAGACTCATCTTCCAGCATGAATCTATCTAATCCCTTTTAAAGCTGTTTATTCCTGCGGCCATCGCTACAACCTCTGACGGCGAATGCCGAATTTTCACCCCGCAAACCCTGCTGATGCATTTTTGTTTGTTGCTTTCCCCCTTATACTGCTGGAGTTGGTTGCTTCGGACGTTTCCGACAGCCATTTTGAGTCTCTTGTGGGGTGCGGGGGGAGAAAAGCCGTGTAGGAACGCCAGCTTAAAAGTATGCACGCCGGGAATAGATTTGAGATAGAAGATATTGGAAGAAGATATTGGATTTATATCCCGCCCTCCACTCCGAAGAGTCTCAGAGCAACTCACAATCTCCTTTATCTTCCTTTCCCACAACAGACACCCTGCGAGGTACATGAAGATATTGGATTTATATCCCGCCCTCCACTCCGAAGAATCTCAGAGCAGCTCACAATCTCCTTTATCTCCCTCCCCCACAACAGACACCCTGTGAGGTAGATGAAGATATTGGATTTATATCCCGCCCTCCACTCCGAAGAGTCTCAGAGCGGCTCACAATCTCCTTTATCTTCCTCCCCCACAACAGACACCCTGTGAGGTGGGTGGGGCTGGAGAGAGCTCTCACAGCAGCTGCCCTTTCAAGGACAACTTCTGCCAGAGCTCTGGCTGACCCAAGGCCATTCCAGCAGCTGCAAGTGGAGGAGTGGGGAATCCAACCTGGTTCTCCCAGATAAGAGTCCGCACACTTAACCACTACACCAAACTGGCTCTCCTGGAACTGAATCTGCGGATTTGTCAAGTTCTGCAAATACTTCATGGCAGGAGAGCTGGCATGGCAGAGTTTCCTGTGGCACGTGGTGAGGTTCAGAGGTCCCCAAGCGGTGTCCATGGGTGTTGCGGCATCCACTGACACCTTTCTTGGTGCGGGCCAAGTGCTTTTAGAAAGTTCTCCCCCCCGCCCCGAAGCTTCCAACTGGCTTTTTAAAAACATTGATTTGGCAACAGCTGCGACCACAGCACCGCACGACTGCAGCTGCGTGTGAGCAAGAAAATGTTTCTCAAAAGTATGTTCATTTGGAAAGGTGTCCTGTGCAGTGCCGAAGTGACCGTTAAGAGTTACGCATAACCTCACTCTCTGATGTTTTGTGGCTGGCCCCGCCTCTTGTGGCAGCCATTTTGCAGTTGTGTCCACCACATTGTGTTAGAATTCAAAAGCTGCCAGTGGGCTCAAAAAGGTGGGGGGGGGCTGGCCTAGTGCTGTGAGAGCTTCTGGGAGAGCCCTCTCAGCCCCAGCCACCTCACAGGGTGTCTGTTGTGGGGGGAGAAGATAAAGGAGACTGTGAGCCGCTCTGACTCTGAGAGTTGTCCTTGAAAGGGCAGCTTCTAGGAGAGCCCTCTCAGCCCCATCTACCTCACAGGGTGTCTGTTGTGGGGGGAGAAGATAAAGGAGACTGTGAGCCGCTTTGGCTCTGAGAGTTGTCCTTGAAAGGGCAGCTTCTGGGAGAGCCCTCTCAGCCCCATCTACCTCACAGGGTGTCTGTTGTGGGAGGAGAAGATAAAGGAGATTGTGAGCCGCTCTGAGACTCTGAGAGTTGTCCTTGAAAGGACAGCTTCTGGGAGAGCCCTCTCAGCCACACCTACCTCACAGGGTGTCTGTTGTTGGGGGGGAGAAGATAAAGGAGATTGTGAGCTGCTCTGAGACTCTGAAAGTTATCCTTGAAAGGGCAGCTTCTGGGAGAGCCCTCTCAGCCCCACCTACCTCACAGGGTGTCTGTTGTGGGGGAGGAAGATAAAGGAGATTGTGAGCCGCTCGGAGACTCTGAGCGAACGGCGGGATATAAAGCCAATATCATCTTCTTTACACAAAGAAGAGGTGGCTGAGACTACATGTTATGGTCTTGTGAGACACCCCCCCCCCCCCATTTCTTTAACCTCCCGTTTCTTTTTACGTTTGGGACTTGCCGGGCCACCCCCCAAGAGGACCTGTCAAGCTTCATGAACCTGAACATTTTTTATTTTTATTTTTAAGCATCAGCCAGGGCCATCGAGGCCTGGGCTGCCAATTGTATATCAGGGGTGGCCAAACCGCAGCTCGGGAGCCACATGTGGCTCTTTCACACATACTTTGTGGCTCTCGAAGCCCCCACTGTTCTGTCATCCAGATTGGAGAAGGCATTTGTCTCTTGAAATCATTTCCCCCAGCCAGGCCAGATGGCGGCTTGGAGAATGCACTTAAAGTTGCTTTCTTTCCACCTCTCCCTCCCCACCTATTTGCTTCCCTCACTTCCTGCTCTCAAACATCTGATGTTCGTCTTGCGGCTCGCAAACATCTGACACTTATTCTGCACGGCTCTTACGTTAAGCAATTTCTGCCAGCCCTGCTCTACATCAATAAGCCCAGTTTATTATCTCGTTACAGCGACACACCCAGACCCCAAACACAAAACTCTCAGCCACACTAAGCCATGTTTAACGACTGACCGAAAAACTTTGGTTGGTTTGTCTACCAATTAAAAGCTGCAGCCTCAATGGTCTTACCCAAATGCCCACCGCCAAGTTTAAAATGAAGTACGCCACCACGACGGATATGTCGGCCGCAGTAAACTGGGGCGAAGGAGGAAACGCTCCAGCGCTGGAATTGCTTTCCATAGCTGTTCGCTGCAGGTAAGTGTAAGCTCCAAGACAGCCACAGACAAAAAAAACCCACCAAAATCAAGACAACCTCTTACTGGATCATTTCGAGCCATTTGCAAGAATTGATCATTAAACAACTTGGGGTTGGAGTGCGAGGTTTTAATGAGCAAGCTATGTGAGAGATCTCTCTTCTGCAGCTAAAAGGTAACTGCCAATAAAAAGTAGAGACATCACCCTGCCAACAGAAGTCTGTATAGTCAAAGCGATGGCATTCCCAGTAGGAATGTATGGCTGTGAGAGCTGGACCATAAGGAAGGCCGAGCGCAGAAGAATAGATGCTTTTGAGCTGTGGTGCTGGAGAAGAATCCTGAGAGTCCCTTGGACTGCAAGAAGATCAAATCAGTCAGTCCTAAGGGAAATCAACCCTGACTGTTCCCTGGAAGGTCAGATGCTGAAGCTGAAGCTCAAATACTTTGGCCACCCAATGAGAAGGGAGCACTCCCTGGAGAAGACTCTTGAGAGTCCCTTGGACTGCAAGAAGATCCAATCAGTCAGTCCTAAGGGAAATCAACCCTGACTGTTCCCTGGAAGGTCAGATGCTGAAGCTGAAGCTCAAATACTTTGGCCACCCAATGAGAAGGGAGCACTCCCTGGAGAAGACTCTTGAGAGTCCCTTGGACTGCAAGAAGATCCAATCAGTCAGTCCTAAGGGAAATCAACCCTGACTGTTCCCTGGAAGGTCAGATGCTGAAGCTGAAGCTCAAATACTTTGGCCACCCAATGAGAAGGGAGCGCTCCCTGGAGAAGACCCTGATGCTGGGAAAGACAGATGGCAAAAGAAGGGGACTGCAAAAGATGAGATGGCTGGACAGCGTTACTGATGTAACTAATATGAATTTGAGCAGACTTCGGAGGATGGTGGAAGACAGGAGGGCCTGGCGTGACTGGGGTCGAAAAGAGTCGGACTCGACTGTGCGATTGAACAAAAAGATATGGTTGATCAACATTACAAGGAAAAGATATCAGTCAGATGCAAAATAACCCGTTTTGAAGAGCGGCTCCTCCAAATCAAAACGCACCCCCAAACACACACAGCAAGTTGTGATCTTGGTACGCAGGCGTATGCACAGGCCAAAATAACTTGGTGTTGGTATCAAATACATAACAAACTGATAAAAATCTCCTGGCTTTCTTGATCCAAGCCCAGAACAAGACCAGTGGGACCAAAAAGGCAACCAGGTCGGGGTAAGAACCAAGGGGGGTGGCAGCAATTTCCTCAAATCCAACGATGGCATCTCCCAGGTGGCATTTCACGGCTAGCAAGAGGAGAAAGTCTCCCACCAGGATTTTACCTGCTGCCTTACACCCCTGCAGAGCAGGCCGCCCCATTGTTCAAGGCCCACTGCTTCCACAGGAAAGCTTGTGTAAAGCGTGTTTCACACCTGTGTGCACAAGGATTTGATTCTCCGCTGCAGGGCCTGACGTCCAGATCTTCACCCCACGTTGCCCCCCAAATCGGTTGCAGGATTTGAGTTGTGTCATGGGCACTGTGGTCTTCAGCTGTGCTAGAACACACCGGGCGCATGCAAGTCCCAGAACACCGGCAACGTGCAACCCACCTTTTACAAAACTCACAAGGGGTGCATTTTGAGTCTCTCCGCTGCAACTTTCCAATCTGTCTTTTCTCTAGCAGGCCAACTTTCCACCCTCCCTCCCCGAGAAACATTTACAGCTTCTGTTAATGTGTCAGTCTTTCGATTAGCTATCGCCATGGTTTAGCGAGCAGCTTCTATTGAAGCATAATTGCAAAATGTTTCTAGCCTCTGGTTGAAGCAACAAACATCTCCCTGTTCCATCAGCATTTACTGGAAGGGCAGGTGGTCACCCGTAACGAAAAGTTGGGCTTTGCTGATTGATATTATAGAGCAGGGGTGGCCAAACCGCGGTTTGAAAGCCACATGTGGCTCTTTCACACATATTGCGTGGCTCGCAGAGCCCCCACTATCCCATTGGCCAGCTTGGAGAAGGCATTTAAAGTTGCTTTCTTTCAACTTCTCACCCTTTTTTATTTGCCTTTCTTCCTTCCTTGTCTTCCTTCCGGGTTCCGTGTTTCAGAGGCAGGACTCAAACCGGTGGCAAGATTTGGCACAGTCCCTCTGAGAGGCTGTCTGGCCTTTGTAGCTTCAGACCTGGGCACTGCGGGCAGACACTAGAAACCAGGGTGACAGAGGCAATTCCAGCCGCAAAGTGGTTTCACTGGCCAGCCCGCAAGATCGAGGCCGAGCACGACACCATCGCCTCGGCAATGACGCAAACTGTTTTAGTAGACACTCCCTTGCGCAGCACACTTGCTTGGAAGTAAACTCCCTCAGCTTCTCTCGAGGAGCCCTCCATGCAACCCCCCCCTCCCCGCTTAATCTCCCCGCAGCGTGGGAAGGCTGAGCAGCCAGATCGCCGGGTTTGCAGGGACCAGGGGAGCCGGTCTTTCTCGGCTCTGAGTGATCACGAAAGCTCCTCCGATCCCTCAGAGCCAAGAAAAAAAGAGCAGGAGCTAAGATGAGCCAAGATCGTGACGTTTATGTCCCACTCTGACCTCGTACATCAGGAGTGGCCAAACTGTGGCTCGGGAGCCGCGTGTGGCTCTTTCACACACATTGTGTGGCTCTCAAAGCCCCCACCGCCCCATCAGCCAGCTTGGAGAAGGCACGAGGGATGGCGTGAGCGGGGAGGCGATCGCCTCGTTTGCCGACTCCCACGCGTTGGCCCTGTCTGTGTGGCTCTTACATTAAGCACGTTTGGCCACCCCTGACATAACAGGAAGCTGCCTTTTGGCCCATTGCAGTCAGTAATTTTATGGACCCAGGGGGGTCTGATTCAGTAGAAGGCAGCTTCAGATGTTCATATGTGTATAGGGGAGGGACGGTGGCTCAGTGGCAGAGTATCTGCTTGGGAAGCAGAAGGTCCCAGGTTCAATCCCCGGCATCTCCAACTAAAAAGGGTCCAGGCCAGTAGGCGTGAAAAACCTCAGCTTGAGACCCTGGAGAGCCGCTGCCAGTCTGAGGAGACAATACTTTGATGGACCCAGGGTCTGATTCAGTAGAAGGAAGCTTCATATGTGCAGAATTCTAGACAAAATTTCTAAGGGAGGGACGGTGGCTCAGTGGTAGAGCGACTGCTTGGTAAGCGGAAGGTCCCAGGTTCAATCCCTGGCATCTCCAACTCAAAAAAAGGTCCAGGCAAGTAGGCGCGAAAAACCTCAGCTTGAGACCCTGGAGAGCCGCTGCCAGTCTGAGTAGACAAGACTGACTTCGATGGACCAAGGGTTGAATTCAGGATAAGGCAGCTTCATATGTTAAAAAGTAATCAGTCTTTGTAACTGGAGATGCCAGGGAGGGGGGGATTGAACCTGGGACCTTCTGGATGCCAAGCAGAGGCTCTATCACTGACCCACCGGCCCCTCCCCAAAGCTGCTTCTGGAGACCCGGCTTTATGCTCAACAGACAGGAGTGGATGGGTGAACCGGTAGAGGCCGCACTCCCCTCAACAGCTCTAAGCCCCAAGTCCACAAGTCTCACATCAAGAGAGCTCTGTCAGAGACCTTCAAATCACTATTTCCCCCTTAGGTGCCAGCACCCTTCCACCCGAAAGACCACCCAGAGAACAACTGTCAGCGCACACGACGATTCTTTGAAAGCTCATGCACCAAAAAAACAACCCCGAGATTTTATTTTGTTGCAAACAATAAATACCGGTGCATATTTCATATGCTTTTCCTATAAAAGCACTTCTACCCCCCCCAAAAAAACAACCAAAAAGGTCACAGCTGCAGACGACGGCACAAATGTGTGGTTTTTTGGCTTGGCAGACGTGAGAAGCTTCCTGCGACAGCTACTTTTGACATCGGTTCTGAAACCAGCCCTTCCGAAAGCACTTGTTAAAAGCGAGGGGTTTTGGAAACGGGGAATGTCGAATCGAGGAGCCGAGCTCCTTTTGGAGGGCGTGGGTGAGAGGGTGTTGCATTTTTGTGGCACGATCTGCCAAGACCTTCTATGCAAGCCTCAGAGAAGTAGCCACAAGCAGCTCAAGAGCCAGCCTGTGTGGGGCGGGGGGGGGGATTTTGCAGAAGACCTCTTTCCTTGCGGTCTTCATCCCACAAGGTGAAGTTTTCGGGTTCCGGGTGGGCAAGATCCAGGGACGTGGATCCTCTGAGGTTGCTACATGCCCAACTAGGAGAACGACCTCACAGCGAGTGACCAACCTGGTCTTCTGATACCGGTATACTGAGACTGTTCTCCCACGGAACAGAGAAACTACAAATGCTCTTGCACGAGCAACCGTTCTTTTCAAAAACGCCCATCCGGAGCAACCGCCGGATTGTGCCTAGAAGCAGCGCAGCTAACCTAACAGGCTAATTTTTTTTTCCTTAGGTTTTTGTAATTTTTTTTTGGTAAAGTCTTTTTTTCTTCTTCTCAAAAATGGCAAAGGAAAAAAATAGCTTTCGAAATCTCCTCACTAAATTTAAACAGGAGCGACTCAACGGAGCGGGGGAGGGGGGGTTCCCATTGAAATACAAAGGATTAAGCCACGAAGGTTCACAGTTCGAAAAAATGTTCTCTCTGTCTCCAGTTTTGGCCCCTGAATTTCTTCTCTCTCTCTTCCAAAGCCCCCGAGGTTAGTCATCCAGGCCTATATTTCGGAACAGGTACGACATGGACTCCCCGTTGTGGATCCTGCGGATGGCCTCCGAAAGGATCATGCTGATGTCCACAGTCTTAATTTTGGGGCACTGGAGCTTTTGGATTTCGTGCGGAATGGTGTTGGTGACCACCACCTGGGGAAAGAGAGAGAGCGGAAGAGAGCGAGGGAGAGAAAGGAGGTATCAGACACCCGGAAGGAGGAATGGCTTCTCAGCCCCCCGTTCTTCTACCTTCAACGGTGCGGGATCAACACTTTAAAAGAGGGAAATTAAACGCTTTGTAGCTATTGATCGTCTTGCTTGGCGCCAGGACCTGGCCAGCAAACGGAGCAGTGTTCCCTCTAAGCCAGGGGCGTCAAAATCATTTGTTGCGAGGGCCGGAGCTGACATAAATGAGAGCTTGCCGGGCCGGGCCACGGGTGTCGTAAAACGTAACGCAAGTCAACCCCACACGTTCCTGTCTCGTGGCTCTCAAACATCTGATACTTATTGTGTGTGCAGGGCCGGCGCTGGGGTTTCTGCTGTTCCAGGCAGGCTCCACCCCCCCACCCTCCAGTAGGGGAGGGCCCCCAGCGCCAGCCCAAATCGGGCCCTCCTCCTCAAGAGGAGCCCTCCATGCAACCCCACCCCCCTCCCCGCTCAACCTCTGCACAGCGTGGGAAAGCTGAGCAGTCGGGGAGCCGGTCTTTCTCGGCTCTGAATGATCGCGGAAGCTCCTTCGATCCCTCAAGAGCTGAGAAAAATGAGCAGCAGCTACGATGAGCGTCCTTCTGCCAGGCGGCTCCCTGATCTTACAGGCGTGACAGGTCGTTTATTCTACCCCACCTTATCTCCCGTGAAGCCAGGCTGCCGGCTTACCTCGTCGATGGCAGACTCCTCTATCAACCGGGGGGCGTCCGAGGAAAGGAGGCCGTGGGTGGCCATGACAAAAATCTTGTACGCGCCCCGTTCTTTGAGAGTCTCGGCGGCAGCCAGGAAGCTGTCCACGTCGTCAATAATGTCATCCTGCTCCGAAAGGGAAACGGAAGACGGACGGTCAGAATGTCCTGAGCAACAAGACGGCCAGATGGAGAGATACGCAACCGGGAGTTAAGTGACACTCGGCACATGCTCAGACGCACTGCTATACCCCTGTGTATTGCAGGACGGAGCCCTGGCCCTGGGGAAGAGGTATGGGGGGTCAAGGACCGATGGCCGTCCTTCGCTGCATTTCACCCAACTCCAACTGTGCTCTTGCTACATACAATGGAGTGTGGAGGGGAGGGAAATTATTTGAGAACTGAATGAAAGAACGTTGCTTCTAGAGATGTCGTGTGGACCAGTCGGACAATTACTTTTACCAGAACAAGATACAGTGATCTGTCCTGAGCAGTGTTCCATCTAAGCTGAGTTAACATGCGCTAGCTCACAGTTTTTTAGCCTCTGGCTCACACATCTTTGTCTCGGCTCAGGAAAAATGGCCCCAGAGCAAGCTAATTTATGCAGCTCAGAACTTTAACGCCTGTAGTTCACAAAACAGAATTCTTGCTCACAAGACTATGCAGCTTAGAGAGAGTATTGGTCCTAAAAAGCCTCTTCAGGGCTCTTCAATGAGAAGATGATGACGATATTGGATTTATATCCCTCCCTATACTCTGAATCTCAGAGTGGCTTACAATCTCCTTTCCCTTGCTCCCCCACAGCAGACGCCCTGTGAGGTGGGTGGGGCTGAGAGGGCTCTCACAGCAGCTGCCCTTTCAAGGACAGCTTCTGCTAGAGCTATGGCTGACCCAAAGCCATTCCAGCAGGTGCAAGTGGAGGAGTGGGGAATTCAAACCCAGTTCTCCCAGATAAGAGTCTGCACACTTAACCACTACACCAAACTGGCCCTTTTAAGGACAACCTCTGCCAGAGCTATGGCTGACTCAAGGCCATTCCAGCAGCTGCAAGTGGAGGAGTGGGGAATCAAACCCAGTTCTCCCAGATAAGAGAGCTATGGCTGACCCAAGGCCATTCCAGCAGCTGCAAGTGGAGGAGTGGGGAATCAAACCCAGTTCTCCCAGATAAGAGAGCTATGGCTGACCCAAGGCCATTCCAGCAGCTGCAAGTGAAGGAGTGGGGAATCAAACCCAGTTCTCCCAGGTAAGACAGCTATGGCTGACCCAAGGCCATCCCAGCAGCTGCAAGTGGAGGAGTGGGGAATCAAACCCGGTTCTCCCAGATAAGAGAGCTATGGCTGACCCAAGGCCATTCCAGCAGGTGCAAGTGGAGGAGTGGGGAATTCAAACCCAGTTCTCTCAGATAAGAGTCCACACACTTAACCACGACACCAAACTGGCCCTTTCCAAGGACAACCTCTGCCAGAGCTCTGGTTGACCCAAGGCCATTCCAGCAGGTGCAAGTGGAGGAGTGGGGAATTCAAACCCGGTTCTCCCAGATAAGAGTCTGCGCACCTAACCACTACACCAAACCACTACACTATGCTCCCCAGAGAGTGTCCATATTGTATTATTTGATTAGATATACAAAATTATGCCACCTTCTCCGGGACCCTGCCCAAAGTGGGACACAAGATTAAGAACAAAAGGAGGTATTAATAAAAATGCAACAGCAGACAATGGCAAATCACCGCTGTTCATCTCTTGCCTTGACCAGGAGGGTCAGAAACCTGACCTCATCACACTTCAAAAGCTTGGATTGTCCTTGGATGGGAGCCCAACAAGGAAGCCCAGGGTTGCTACGCAGAGGCAGGCAACGGGGAACCACCTTTCGTCTCTTGCCTTGAAAAACCCTAGAGGTCACCGTAAGTCCAGTCCAACATGAGAGCACTTTGCACTCACCACCCAACAAGGTAAGCTGACGAAAGCTGCTACGTACCACAATGATGGCTATTCTTCCTCCCACGTCTCCGACAACTGTGATGGGCGGCTTCTCTTTTGGGATCAGCACTGGTCAAGACGGGGGGAAGGGAAAAGCAAAGAGCACATCACAGGGCCTAAATTTCGCTGGAAATGCTCTGCTTGTCTACGAATTGTTAACTTTCCACGCCCTCCCCCCCGGCCCCGCCTCCATCCCGTCCTCATTCTGCCCAGCAAGAACTGTGACAATTTAAAAAAAAAAACCCTCAACTGATTTGCATTTATAAATCTGAATGAGAAAGGACACCCGAAGAGCCAAGCGCACAAAAATGGTGCCCTGGGGAAGCCTGAAATCCTTTTCAGGGGAGATCAGAAATGAAATTAGCTCACGGGAGGGGGAAATGGCCTTCCATCAAGCTTTTTTTTGTAGCAGGAACTTCTTTGCATATTAGGCTACACCCCCCTGAGGTAGCCAATCCTTTTGGAGCTTCCAGTAGGCCCTGTACAAAGAGCCCTAAGCTCTTGGAGGACCGGCTGCATAAGAGGGGTGTGGCCTAATATGCAAAGGAGCTCCTGCTACAAAAACCAGCCCTGCTCTCTCCCATCCCATTTTCCTTCCATCACAAAGATTTCTTTTCCTTTAAAAGGAAAGCCAAAGATTGGGACTTCTCTTTTCATTTCTGCAGACCGTGGACCATTTCAAACTATCTCTAAGGCCCCCAGAGCCATCACCTCGACAGCTACCCTCTAAGACGAGGTTTCAAACCTATAGTCCATCCAGAGCTCTTACCAACTGGTCATTACTTTTATTGCCAAACGGCTAAGATTATACACTTTGTCTCTATGGACTGTTCCAGAGTGAATGAGTAATGGGAAGTGGAACTGCAAGCTGGAGCATCGGAGAGATACTTTAAGAGAGATTCACACTGCTTAAGTGTGAATGTCTTAAGCATGTTTGTATTTTCAGTTAAAAAAACAGCATCAACATTAACTGGGTTTGCCTATTTCCTTTATAAAGTTTCTATCTTCGCTACCCCGCTATGTATAATCAAAAAGAAACCTCCCTTTTTAAAAAAAATACTCCACAAATATATTGTATATCAAAAACAGTCATGCAAAGAGAGAGAGAAAAAAAAATGTTTCATATTTAATTTCAATGGTTGGAACCAGTGTTCCCTCTAAGCTGAGGTAGCATGAGCTAGCTCACAGATTTTTAGCCTCCGGCTCACCCATTTTTGTCTTAACTCAGGAAGGATGGCCCCAGAGCGTACTAACTGATGCAGGAGCTCACAACTTTAATGCCAGGAGCTCACAAAGTAGAATTTTCGCTCACAAGACTCTGCGGCTTAGAACGCTGGTTGGAACATATTCTCTTTGCATGACTATTTTTGACGTGTATTATATTTGCGACGTATCTATTATTGAGATCATAAATTTTATACTTAACGCAATATTTATTAACTTGAGAAAATGTCTGTAAAATTTATTTAAAGATACACATATTCTTTTTAGAAAAAGAACATTCTTTTGGGGTATGAAAACGGGAAGGCAGCCGGAAAAGAGGAAGATCGAGCTTCAGACGATTTGACTCAGCAAAAGAAGCCACAAGGGCCTGCGGTTTGCAAGACCGGAGCAAGGCTGTTAACGAAAGGACATTCCGGAGTTCACAGAGGGTCGCCGTCAGTCAGAAGTGACTTGAGGGCACACAACACAAACACACTCCCTGTCCACAAGTTGGGAGTTACACTCCTAAATAGAGAAAAGTCAGGAGTGAGTGGAAAGTACCTGGAGGAAAACCCACAGGCCTGAACTGTGGTAGCCTTACCAAACTTGTAGCCAATCGCTAGTCTCCTTTTAAGATGCCTGTACTGACCGATACATACACACAGGGCTTGAATTCAGCAGGAGCTCACAGGAGAACAGCTCCTGAACCTCCAGCCAGGGTCTGCATGCAGTGGGGAGTTCTCACCCCGCTGTGCACAGATCCCAGGGCATATGGAAACGAGATATGCTACTGAGCACCTGCACCTTTCCCCCTACAAAACGACCCCTGCGCATACACACACCTTTAACACGAGGTCACTTACTCGGTATCTCTAAGCTGGGGTGAATGGCAGCAATGTTTTTGGCAGTTGGGGGTGAGTGACGTCCATCCACGAGATCTGACTCCGCATCTTGGGCCTCTCCGTGTATGACTGCAATCCCCAGCCGCAAACGCTCGGCAAACGACTGCGCCCTGCGGCCAAGAGACATTTGTTTAAAAAAAAACATTTCAAATGAAAACGCAGAAGATGGCTGGTTTCGGCTTTCTGGCTGTAGTTTTTGCTACTGCCAAGTCAGGTAAGAGCCAGTTTGGTGTAGTGGTGAAGTGTGCAGACTCTTATCTGGGAGAATCGGGTTTGATTTCCCACTCCTCCACTTGCACCTGCTAGCATGGCCTTGGGTCAGCCATAGCTCTGGCAGAGGTTTTCCTTGAAAGGGCAGCTGATGTGAGAGCCCTCTCCAGCCCCACCCACCTCACAGGGTGTTTGTTGTGGGAGAGGAAGGGAAAGGAGATTGTGAGCCGCTCTGAGACTCTTCGGAGTGGAGGGCGGGATATAAATCCAATATCTTCATCTACCTCACAGGGTGTCTGTTGTGGGAGAGGAAGATAAAGGAGATTGTGAGCCGCTCTGGGACTCTTCGGAGTGGAGGGAGGGATATAAATCCAATATCTTCATCTACCTCACAGGGTGTCTGTTGTGGGGGAGGAAGGGAAAGGAGATTGTGAGCCGCTCTGAGACTCTTTGGAGTGGAGGGCGGGATATAAATCCAATATCTTCATCTACCTCACAGGGTGTCTGTTGTGGGGGAGGAAGGGAAAGGAGATTGTGAGCCGCTCTGAGACTCTTTGGAGTGGAGGGTGGGATATAAATCCAGTATCTTCATCTACCTCACAGGGTGTCTGTTGTGGGGGAGGAAGGGAAAGGAGATTGTGAGCCGCTCTGAGACTCTTTGGAGTGGAGGGCGGGATATAAATCCAATATCTTCATCTACCTCACAGGGTGTCTGTTGTGGGGGAGGAAGGGAAAGGAGATTGTGAGCCGCTCTGAGACTCTTCGGAGTGGAGGGCGGGATATAAATCCAGTATCTTCATCTACCTCACAGGGTGTCTGTTGTGGGGGAGGGAGGTAAAGGAGATTGTGAGCCGCTCTGAGACTCTTCGGAGTGGAGGGCGGGATATAAATCCAATATCTTCATCTACCTCACAGGGTGTCTGTTGTGGGGGAGGAAGGTAAAGGAGATTGTGAGCCGCTCTGAGACTCTTCGGAGTGGAGGGCGGGATATAAATCCAATATCTTCATCTACCTCACATGGTGTCTGTTGTGGGGGAGGGAGGTAAAGGAGATTGTGAGCCGCTCTGAGACTCTTCGGAGTGGAGGGCGGGATATAAATCCAATATCTTCATCTACCTCACAGGGTGTCTGTTGTGGGGGAGGGAGGTAAAGGAGATTGTAGGCCGCTCTGAGACTCTTCAGAGTGGAGGGTGGGATATAAATCCAATATCATCATCTTCTTCTAAGATATATTTTTCATTATTCAGTTAGAATTTCAAAAAAAATTCCCAGCACATTTTGCCAACGGGCTTCGTCAGGGGAATCTGTTTTGTCTTGCAGTCATGCTTCAAAAGAAGTACAAAATCAGCATCAGATTGTCACTGGAGGAAACTTTACTTCCAGAGACAAATCGCTGCTGATCTTGTACTCCTTTTGAAAAATAACTGCAAGACAAACATATTCCTAGACTAAGCCCGTTGGTGAAATGCATAGGGCATTTTAAAAGAAATTTTAACAGAGTAATAAAATATATTTCTACCTGACTTTGCACCACTAGCCTTGGCTTTATTTTTTATCTCCTATGACTGGTGCAGCCCTTTTTATTTTCTTCTTGGCTTTGCTACTGCAATGTATTCTTTGCTTCCATTGTTAGCTGCTCTGATTAGCCTTCTCCAGTAGGGAGAATCACACAAATATTTTTAGCCTCTTGGATATTAGCAAGTCTAAGAACTCCTGGTTCTGGCCAAAACCACCTGCAAAGAGCCAAGGTTTTCAAATAATAATACGATTTTCAAACAATAATAATACTAATAAATAAAACCGCTTTTGAGTGAGCTTTAAAAAAAAAACCAAAGCAAATGGACTACAAGTTATATTACTGGAAAGGATACTACTGTTGGTTTACTTTTGGTCATTAAAAGGACACTTGAATTTGGATTTTCGAAGGTTGAAGTAAAAAAATACAAAACACTTAAAAAAAAACCCATTAAAACCAAAACAAATCATCGAAACAAATAAACACAAGCAAAAAAACACAAACATTAAAACAACAATTCTTTTTTTTAATTTTTTTTTATTAAAAACATACATAGCACACAACAAACAAAACAAACAAGTGACCTTTCGGCTGGATCATACCAGTGACGGGGCTTTTCTTGTAGCAGGAACTCCTTTGCATGTTAGGCCACACACCCCTGATGTAGCCAGTCCTCCAAGAGCTTACAGGGCTCTTAGTACAAGGCCTACTGTAAGCTCCAGGAGGATTGGCTACATCAGGGGAGGTGTGGCCTAATATGCAAAGGAGTTCCTGCTACAAAAAAAAGCCTTGGGCTTAGTAGAGACTCCACGTTCTAAAGCAATGTGCCTCAAATAAATAGAAATTGTCAGGGAATGAACAGTGGCAGGTGGCTCTTCCGGCTTTGGGCTTCTCATCGCTTTCTAAGTGACCTTTCTGCTGGATCAAACCAGTGACGGGGCTTTTCTTGTAGCAGGAACTCCTTTGCATGTTAGGCCACGCCCCTCTGATGTAGCCAGTCCTCCAAGAGCTTACAGGGCTCTTAGTACAAGGCCTACTGTAAGCTCCAGGAGGATTGGCTACATCAGGGGAGGTGTGGCCTAATATGCAAAGGAGTTCTTGCTACAAAAAAAGCCCTGCTTATAACAAATCTGTAATGCAGATCACTGTTTTCACTCCTACACAGCAGGCAGGGGCTCAGGCTGAGGCAGAGAGACTGCCCCGCCTAATACGACTTAGAAAGTTCACAGAGCAGGAACAATCCAACCCAGGGAGGTCTCAATCTGCACTCAATTCAAGTCCGCTTGCGGAGAGGGCGGGAGAGAAGTCTAATGTAAGTCAAGAAATACAATAAATAAATTTCTCTCTCCCAGCCGCTTTGCCACAGCGGCTCTCAAGCGAAGGACAAAGAAAATGTGTGTATTCTTCTACGGCTGCAGGAGTTTCGAAAACAAACATTACCGACCTTTTGGCGGAGGCGGGAGATTTGGCCACGATCACAGCATTCCTGTAGTCTGGAATCTGTAACACGAAAAGAGAACAAATGCCATTTTTTTACATCTCACATCTTCGGTGGGAAATGCAAGATACGCCGCCCGGTGCGGGAGCAAAACAAACTCCTGGCGCAATCGGGAAGCGTGCTTTCTCAGCTCCAGCACTGGATGTATGGAGAGAGAGAGAGACCGATCCCTTCCGTGCAACCGGCTGGGAGACTGGAGACAGGGTACAGCTCACCTCCTCTTGGATATACTGCAGTAAAAATGGGGACGCTCTCAGGTTGTCGACGGGAACGTTGAAGAAACCTTGGATTTCTTTTTGATGCAGGTCCATGGTGATCAGGTGAGTCAGACCTTTGGGAGAGCAGAGAGAGAATACCTATTTTACAGTAAGAATAAAGGAAGAGCCCTGCTGGGACAGACCAGGGAGGGTCCATCTAGTCCAGCCTCCTTTCTGACACAATGGCCAACCAGTCCCTCTGCAGGGCCAACAACAGGGCAGAGAGGCCGAGGCCTCCCTCTGATAAGAACATCAGGAGAGCCCTGCTGGGACAGACCAGGGAGAGTCCATCTAGTCCAGCATCCTGCCTCACAAAGGGGCCAATCAGTTTCTTTGGAGGGCCAACAAAAGGGCCGAGAGGCCGACGCCTACTGGCACCTAGCAAAATTCCGTCTTGTACCCAGCCAGGACTCAAGAGGAAGCTGCCTTCTACTGAATCCAACCACCAACTGAGGTCAGTATTGCCTACTCAACTGGCAGCGGCTCTCCAGGGTTTCAAGGCTGAGGCCCTTTCACGTCACCTCTGCCCAGTCCTTTCAACTGGAGTTGCCGGGGATTGAAGCTGGGACCTTTTCCATGCCGAGAAGAGGCTCCGCCCCTGAGCCACTGATCCTCCCCTCCCCTGCTTGGACCCAACAAACTGACCAAATATTCAGCCCTTGGGGCAGAAGACACAGTTGGAAGGCACCTGCTATTGTTGGGGCTCAGTTTGACCAGTGCCCAGAAGGAAAGAACGCCCACGGAAAGCCACCTTCAGTTCTGCAATGGAATAAAAGCAGCGTGCTCTCCCACTGCCCAACCTTTCGCCGGCTTCTTTGATTGGCCAGACAGTCAGGAGGGCCTCTCCTTGCGACGACCTCAATTCCTGGGGCAGGAACGCAGGGGAGAAGGCAGCCCTTCAGACAGCCTAGCCCAGGGGTGGCCAAACTGTGGCTCAGGTGCCGCCATGTCCAAGCCCCCACCACCCTGTCAGCTGGCTAGGAAAAGGCATTCCTCTCTTTAAATCGCTTCGCCAAGCCAAGCCGGCTGGCGGCTCGGGAAATGCATTTAAAGTTGCTTTCTTTCAGCTTCCCCCTCCCCCATCTATTTGCCTGCCTGCCTCCCCACCTTCCTTCCCGACTCTCAAAACACTGGATATTCGTGTCTGGTGGCTCTCAAAGATCTGGCATGCATTCTTGTCTGAACTCCAGACAACAGATCTTTCTCCCCATCCTGGAGAAAATAACTGATCTGGAGAGTGGACTGTATGGTATTATATTTCCAAGGCCTCTCTCTTTCTTGACAAAAGCAGCCTGGGTTGCCTAGCACTCCTACCAGGGCCTGGCTTCCCTGGGTATTTCTGTGGCCTTTGGAGGCTGCATGCGCTAGGAGGCCGTTTGTGAGGCTGCAGTAGCTCTGCAGCCCTTTCTGAGGTTGGTTGACAGAGAGGACACAGAGAACAGCACGTTGCTTCACGTTAAGCGAGTCTGGCCATCCCTGCCCTGGACCCGAGTCGTGTCGGGCTTTCGACAGAAGCCAGTCCTAGCGCAGACGGATGCACGAAGTGAAGCGCTTCTCCGAAGGACCCCCCCGTCCCGTCCCCCACCGCTCCGCGTTCTCACCCGCTTTGCACATCATGGAGGCCAGCAGCTTGGAGACGATGGAGCCCCTCTTCCGCATCTTGCACTGCTTGCTGTAGGGGAAGTAGGGAACCACTCCGATGATGCTTTTGGCACAGGAGGTCTTGCAGGCGTACACCATGATCAGGAGTTCCATGATGATCGTGTTCACGTCCCTGCAACGAGAGAAGGCTCTGGGTCTTTCGCCAGACCTTTCGCTTGCCAAAAGAGGCCTCCTGGCTGACGGGATTTCTAGCGGAAAGGTCCTCCGCGCACCAGAGAAGGAAGGGGGAGCGCCAAATCTTTGCCCGGCCAAAAATTCCCAAGCACGCCACTGCGCCGAATGCGGTGTTTTTTTTTCCAAAAGCGGCAATTTATATGCTTCTCTCTCCGCTTTGAGGATAAACTATACCGCTGTGTGCAGGTCACAGCGTCTGCTGCTGTAAGCGGGCTAATCTTCTCGTCGTACGTAATCCTTGCTTCATGTAATGAAGGCCCCGACCTGGTGGAATCGGCTTCCCGTGGAGATTCAGGCCCTACCGGATTGACTTCCATTCCGTAGGGCCTGTAAAATGGAGCTGTTCCACCAGGCTTTCGGCTGAGGCAAGCGGACGTCCTTTACTGATTTGGTCCTCATAACCAATGAGTCTGCCACCTCTGCTCTACAGGGTGACCGTAAGTCAGCTCTGACTCGAGGGCAAAAAGATAAAATAAATCCAATATTGCTCCTTGATCTAGAATATAAAAAAATGGGAGAAATTAACTGCATGAGCAGCGTATGAAAAACTCAAATTCCACTGGTCGCTGAACAAATCCATGTTTGTGGCATCGGAAGCGAGCTCTTTGTCACTCCCCACGCGTTGAACTTGGATGTTATGAAACCAACAGCAACTGTGCAGGGAAATATGACTATTACATCACCTGCGCTCTTGGGGATGGGAGCGTTTTCCTACCCGTGGCACGTACCTTTCAACAGCGAGAAAAATGTTCTCCGCTGAAGTCCACGTGTTTGCGCCAGCCGACTGACAACCGTAGCATGTCACTTTGGCACCTGCCAGTCACCTTTTGTGGAAATCTATGGCACTGTTCTTTATCCCCCCAAAGTTAAGTCATTTAGAACGTTTGCTAATGCACAAGTGACCATGTTAAGAACCTCAGAAGAGCCCTGCTGGATCAGACGACCAGTGAGGGTCCATCCAATCCAGCATCCTGTCTCACACAGTGGCCCACCAGTTCCTCTAGAGGGCCAACAACAGGACATGGAGGCCGAGGCCTTCATAAGAACCCTGCTGGGTCAGACCAGGGAGGGTCCATCTAGTCCAGCCTCCTGTCTCACACAGTGCCCAACCAGTTCCTCTGGAGGGCCAGCAATAGGACACAGCAGCAAAGCCCTACCCGTGATTCTGCCCCCTGCCTCTAGGAGTCAGAGGATGAGTGCCTCAGAATGGGGGGGCTCCCCTCAGTCACCCTGACTAGTAGCCACTGATAGAACGATCCTCCATAAATCTATCTAATCCCCCTTTACAGCTGTTGATTCCAGTAGCCATCACCAATGTTCCCTCTAAGCTGCAGAGTCTTGTGAGCAAAAATTCTACTTTGTGAGCTACTGGCATGAAAGCTGTGAGCTGCTGCATAAATTAGGGTGCTCTGGGGTCATTCTTCTTTAGCTAAGACAAAAATGTGTGAGCTGGAGACTAAAAATATGTGAGCTAGCTCACTCTAACTCAGCTTAGAGGGAACACTGGCCATCACTACATCCTCTGACAGCAAATTCCACATTTCAATCACTCTCTGTGTAAAGTAGTATCTCCTTTTGACTATCCTGAAGCTACTGGCCGTCAGCTTCATTGGATGCCCTTGAGTTCTAGTACTTGGGGAGGAGAAGAAAAAGTTCTCTTGGTCCACTCTCTCTATCCCGCGCATAATTTTCTAAGCTTCTATCATGTCCCCCCCTTAATTGTATCTTTTCAAAACTGAAAAGTCCCAGATTCTTCAGCCTTTCCTCAAAGGAGCCAGTTTGCTGTAGTGGTTAAGTGCACGGGAGAACGGGGTTTGAATCCCCACTCCTCCACTTGCAGCTGCTGGAATGGCCTTGGGTCAGCCATAACTCTCACAGAGCAGTCCTTGAAAGGGCAGCTGCTCTGAGAGCTCTCTCAGCCCCACCTACCTCACAGGGTGTCTGTTGTGGGGGAGGAAGGGAAAGGAGATGGTGAGCTGCAGAGACTCTGAGATTCAGAGTCGAGGGTGGGATACAAATCCAATGTCGTCGTCTTCTTCTAGGGAAGGTGCTCCAACCACCCACTCCCCCAATCATCTTTGTTGCTTTCCTTTGTACTTTTTCCAGCTCTGCAATGTCCTTTTTTGATATATGGTGACCAGAATGGTACAGAGTATTCCAAAAGAGGCCACACCATAAATCGTTGTTCTTAGAGAATGACACGTAGAAGCTCTGCTAAAAATTAGAACTGCCAAAGAAGAACATTTTTAAAGCAAACTAACATCTTCTGCACACTGCCATGGGGGGAAAACGCAGTACAGTCCCTTTGCCTAAACAGGCTTATAGGCCTAGACATATAAAGAGACAGGAGGCATTTTAAATATAATTCCCCTGTCTTCAAACACTTTAAAGTCAATGCCATCTCTAAACTGAGTGGTCAACATAATATTTTAAGAGCCGGTGCAACAAAAGGTGATGCCCAGCAACACAGCAAAAATTATTAAAAGGATTAGGGGAGGGATGGTGGCTCAGTGGTAGAGCATCTGCTTGGTAAGCAGAAGGTCCCAAGTTCAATCCCCGGCATCTCCAACTCAAAAGGGTCCAGGCAAGTGGGTGTGAAAAAACCTCCGCTTGAGACCCTGGAGAGCGGCTGCCAGTCAGAGCAGACAATACTGACCTTGATGGACCGAGGGTCTGGTTCACAAGTCAGCTTCATGTGTGAAAGCTGACTATTCCACACAATGCAAAAGAAAATCTGGCAATGAGATACACACATCCACCCATACAAGACATATATTAGAGGAGGGACGGTGGCTCAGTGGCAGAGCATCTGAGGAGACAATACTTTGATGGACCCAGGGTCTGATTCAGTAGAAGGTAGCTTCATATGTTCAGAATTCTAGACAAAATTTCTAAGGGAGGGACGGCGGCTCAGTGGTAGAGCAACTGCTTGGTAAGCAGAAGGTCCCAGGTTCAACCCCCGGCATCTCCAACTAAAAAGGGTCCAGGCAAAGAGGCGTGAAAAACCTCAGCTTGAGACCCTGGAGAGCCGCTGCCAGTCTGAGTAGACAATACTGACATTGATGGACCAAAGGTCTGATTCAGTATAAGGCAGCTTCATATGTTCATCAGGGAAGGGACGGTGGCTCAGTGGTCGAGCATCTGCTTGGTAAACAAAAGGTCCCAGGTTCAATCCCCAGCATCTCCAACTAAAAAGGGTCCAGGCAAAGAGGCGTGAAAAACCTCAGCTTGAGACCCTGGAGAGCAGCTGCCAGTCTGAGTAGACAAGACTGACTTTGATGGACCAAAGAGGGTCTGATTCAGTATAAGGCAGCTTCATAGGTTCATATATGTTCAAAACAAAACAGAAATGAAAAGACTGCAGGCACAGCGCCATTCTGCCCCGCTACCCATGAAATAACACCTTGCAGCGGACTGCATCGCCCGAACAGAGGCCTGCTGTCACTCACTTGGACACCGTCTGGATGATGAAGACGTCTTTCCCTCTCACGGACTCTTGGATCTGAACTCTCGTTTCTGCCAAGAGAGACCACGAGATCAAGCACCTGAAGGAGCGAAGGGCAGCTTACGAAAGCTCCTACCCCGGCCACACGTTTTGTTAATCTTTAAGATGCTTCTGGACTCTTGCTCTTTTCTACCGCTGGTCTAAGAGAAGGAGCCGCCTCTTACCAGAGGAAGCCAAGAGACGATAAGCTGATGGAACAGTGGTGTACAGAGGCTGCTCAAAACTATAGGAGGGAAATGCTGCCCAAGCATGAGGCTGGTTACCCGGGGAAGGAGAAGATTACACTACACGTCCCTCTGGTCTCATCCAGGAGGAGTCTTCCATGTTTTCCCCCTGCAGTACCAGGCAGAGTAA